>NC_079220.1:962715-1005215 GCF_029633865.1 Lampris incognitus
GTGTAAGGCAGGAGATGAGCAGAGCTAGTAGTGACCAGAGGTCATATGAGCATCTAAACAAGCTTCTAAGAGCCTCGTGTAACGCAGGAGATGAGCAGAGCTAGTAGTGACCAGAGGTCATACGAGCATCTAAACAAGTTTCTAAGAGCCTCGTGTAAGGCAGGAGATGAGCAGAGCTAGTAGTGACCAGAGGTCATACGAGCATCTAAACAAGCTTCTAAGAGCCTCGTGTAAGGCAGGAGATGAGCAGAGCTAGTAGTGACCAGAGGTCATACGAGCATCTAAACAAGTTTCTAAGAGCCTCGTGTAAGGCAGGAGATGAGCAGAGCTAGTAGTGACCAGAGGTCATACGAGCATCTAAACAAGCTTCTAAGAGCCTCGTGTAAGGCAGGAGATGAGCAGAGCTAGTAGTGACCAGAGGTCATACGAGCATCTAAACAAGTTTCTAAGAGCCTCGTGTAAGGCAGGAGATGAGCAGAGCTAGTAGTGACCAGAGGTCATACGAGCATCTAAACAAGCTTCTAAGAGCCTCGTGTAAGGCAGGAGATGAGCAGAGCTAGTAGTGACCAGAGGTCATACGAGCATCTAAACAAGCTTCTAAGAGCAACAGCAGCACTACAGGTAAAGTGCAAGACAGAGATTTTATTTTTCTTTCTTTTGTTTTTTAAATGAATGAATACAGTAAGTGCTAAGAACAAGTAGCAGGGTAGTAGTTCTGACAAGCCGGATGTGGGTATTTGTACTGGGCGCTGCTCTGGCCCCTCCTCTGGTCGGTCGGGGCGCCTGTTCAGGGGGGAGGGGGAACTGGAGGAATAGATTGATGCTCCCATGCGCTACGCCCCCTGGTGAAACTCCTCACTGTCAAGTGAAAAGAAGCGGCTGGAGACTCCACATGTATTGGAGGAGACATGTGGTAGTCTGCAGCCCTCCCTGGATCAGCAGAGGGGGTGGAGCAGAGACTGGCATGGCTCGGAAGAGTGGGGTAATTGGCCCGATACTACTACTACTACCACTACTCTTGGCTGCTCCCGTTAGGGGGCGCCACAACAGATCATCCGTTTCCATCTCTTCCTGTCCTCTGCATCTTCCTCTGTCACACCAGCCACCTGCATGTCCTCCCTCACCACATCCATAAACCTCCTCTTTGGCCTTCCTCTTCTCCTCTTCCCTGGCAGCTCCATATTCAGCATCCTTCTCCCAATATACCCAGCATCTCTCCTCCACACATGTCCAAACCATCTCCATCTTGCCTCTCTTGCTTTGTCTCCAAACCGTCCAACCTGAGCTGTCCCTCTAATATACTCGTTCCTAATCCTGTCCTTCTTCATCACTCCCAGGGAAAATCTTATCATCTTCATCTCTGCCACCTCCAGCTCCACCTCCTGTCTTTTCATCAGTGCCACTGTCTCCAAACCATACAACATAGCTGGTGTCACAACCATCTTGTAAATCTTCCTTTTAACTCTTGCTGGTACCATAATGGCAACCTGTCCAGGGTGTCTCCCCGCCTGCTGCCCAGGGACTGCTGGTATAGGCTCCAGCATCCCGCCACCCTGAGAGCAGGATAAGCAGTTTGGATAATGGATGATGGATGGTACCATTCTGTCGCAAAAAAAGAGTCTCCTGGAAGAGAGGTCTTGTCCTTTTTTGGGGTATGATGAAGGGCATCGGCTGGTAGAAGCTGTCCTTCACACCCTTGTCAGATGGTAGTGCTGGCACATATGCACTTAACAGAGTGGCATAGCATACCTTTGCTAGGGGGCGACGGCGGGTCATTAGCCTCTCAGTCCGGTGGGTGTTTCAGTGAGGCTGGGTAGAATGCTGTTCTTGATTGCCAGTCCAACACCATGCTGATGTGGTCTGCCAGGGGGATAGCCTCTCCAGAAAAAGGTGTAGCCTCCTCCTTCCTCTCTAAGGGAGCTTCACCTAGGAGCCTGGTTTCGCTGAGAGCAGCGAAGTCCATGCTGTAGCGTCTCAGTTCCTCAGCAATCAGCGCAGTCCTTCAATGTGGTCTGTTGCCATCATTATGAAGGAGAGTCCCAACATTCCATGTTGCCAGTTTGAATGGGATCACTTCCTTGTTTCTACCGCAGGATGGAATTACGGTAACCTACTCCGGAGGTTGGTTGAGTTGGCAATTAAAAAAAAAAAGTACCCCCTTTTTCTCCCTTATCGTATCTGGCCAATTTCCCCACTCTTCCGAGCTGTCCGGGTCTCTGCTCCACCCCCTCTGCTGATCCAGGGAGGGCTGCAGACTACCACATGCCTCCTCTGATCCGTCTATATTCTCTGACATACTGATGACTGCCACTTGTCTGTGAGTGTGTGTATGGACTGGGTAGATTGTAAAACTGAATTGCCCTTCTGGGATGAATAAAGTTGTCTAAATCTGAATCGGACACATGTGGAGTCGTCAGCCACTTCTGTTCACCTGACAGTGAGGAGTTTCGACAGGGGGACGGAGTGTGTGGGAGGATCACGCTAATCCCCCCAGTTCTCCGCCCCCCTGAACAGGCGCCCGACCGACCAGAGGAGGCGCTAGTGCAGCAACCAGGACACATACCCACATCTGACTTCCCACCCGCAGACACGGCCAATTGTGTCTGTAGGGCCACCCGACCAAGCCGGAGGTAACATGGGGATTTGATCAGGTGATCCCTGTGTTGGTAAGCAATGGAATAGACTGTCAAGCTACCTGGACGCCTCGAGTGGACAATTTTTAGGCCACCTTTTCTGGGCCCCTCCCCAATTGGGATGAGCAGTGTGGTCCCTAAATAGGGCTGCCCAGTCACACTGGGTCTGCTGAAACCGGCTGCTACTCAATCCCAGCTGCTAGTGACCATATACCCCGTGCCGCTGATGTGCAGGGCTCTGACTAGGCGCTCCCAGGCCAATTCTACCCTGCTCCCATTGCCAGACACCCCAACACCACCAGACTTCAACGGGATATAAGGCTGGATATTTTACACCATGGTCAGAGGTGGAGACCTACACAAGGAGGTCTTTAGAGTGCCACAGGGGACGTGCAGTCCTCAGTAGCACTGTCTTTGCCATGACAGGTTGGTCCTGGTGGCAAGGGCTTATACCCAGGATGACCAGTCACCCATCATGACTGCAGGAAGCTGCCGAAAACTCCAGACTGTCGAAGAACCACCTAATGTGTGCCGCCAAACACGTTACTTTCCTCTCGGGGTTGGTTCCCATAGCCTTTGTCTTAATAGACTTCCCACAAGGCAATGGGGCAGTGGTTGGCCATGAACAGCCTCTGGGAACCATCCCCAGCGAGACCAATAAAGGATCTCTCTCCCAAGATGGACAACGTGCAATGATGTTGTGTTTACATAATTTACACAATACAACACTGAAAGAGGATAACACAATTATAATGGAATTATAAAATATATGAAGAATATGATGAGGAGGATGCCAGGCAGCGTCCAGCTGGTGACCACATCACCATGGAGACCTTGGAAGAGGACAGACTACACATTCACACAAGGGAGACTCGCATAACAGCATTCACACACAGAAGAAGAGAAAGGAGAAGAAATCATTCAGAGACAGAGAAAAGACATGTGAGAGAAGAGAACAGTTTGCAATAGTCAATAATCCACACTCTAAAATCTATAGTCTATAACTCTATACACTATATACGGTATAATCTATACACTATAATCTATACTCTATAATCTACTCTATAATCCATACTCTATACACTATATATGCTATAATCTATACTCTATAATCTGGTCAGCAGAACAGTGCTCGGTAAATTCACGGTAAATTCATGGTACATGCAGCGGAAGAGCATGATGTATTTAGTTTATGATCAACACGATTCAGCTGAAATGAGAAGTACTCAAACAGGAACAAGTCTGAACTGACAGAAACACATTATTTGAGCTGTTCTCCAGTCCAGACACACTAATAATACAACATATATGTCCATGTGTGCCCGTGTGTGTGTGTGTGTGTGTGTGTGTGTGTGTGTGTGTTTACATAGATTCATGCAGGTCTTTTCTTCACTGTTGGTCATCTGGAAGATGTTGAAAGTCACATTTCCTTCAATTTAAGAATGAGAAGGTACAGTTCTTCTCTCTGTCGTTATACCTTTCCCTCCAGCCCTCCCTACCTCCCTCCCTACTTCCCTCCCTACTTCCCTACCTACCTACCAACAAACAAACATTTCTATTTGTTCAATCTAAACAGTTTTTGTCCTCATACTTAAAAGGTGTTGAACTTCAAGACAGGAAACCTGGAAAGCAGAAGGATCTCCCTCTGTCTTTCTGTGTTTGTGTGTCTCTGTGTCACTGTGTGCCTGTCTCTCTCTTTCAGTAAGAACAGTGTAAATCCAGACAGTAAAGAGGCAACAGTGAGGATTCAGGTGATGGCTGAAGCAACGCTGGAAATCAGGGGGTAATAATAAGATGATAATTATTAATAAGAATATGAATTTTCATTACAATTTGAATTTACCCCGATTCACCCCTCATCATCATTTTATGCCGCCCCCACACACACACATTTACTACTATTGCTACTTTTGGCTGCTCCCGTTAGGGGGCGCCACAGCAGATCATCTATTCCCATCTCTTCCTGTCCTCTGCATCTTCCTCTGTCACACCAACCCCCAGCATGTCCCCCCTCACCACATCCATAAACCCCCTCTTTTCCTCTTCCCTGGCAGCTCCAAATTCAGCATCCTTTTCCCAATATAGTCCAGTCAATATCATTTGTACAGCCCAATACCACAAATTACAAATTTGCCTCAGGGGGCTTTACAAGAACACAACACCGTCTCCTTAGGCACTTGCATTGGATGAGGAACAACTCCCTAAAAAAACATTAACAGGGAGAAAATGGTCGGCACGGTGACCCAGTGGTTAGTGCTGTCGCCTCACAGCAAGAAGGTCCTAGGTTCAAACCCCGGGGTTGTCCAACCTTGGGGGTCATCCCAGGTCATCCTCTGTGGTGCGTTTGCATGCTCTTCCCGTGTCGGCTGTGGTTTTTCTCTGGGTTCTCCGGTTTAGACTGAAGATGTCACTGAGTAAACGTATCTGTCAGTAAACGTTGTGTCCAGATGAACGGATTCAACTTTCTTTGATTACCACTGCAATGGCTTTCTGTTTCTATTCAGTGGCTCTTCCCCCCCAGAAGTGCTCCTTCCCATCCCTGACTGGCAGCCTGCAGTGAATTCTGGGAATTTAGAGGTAGTTGGTCCACTGGTTGAGCATGTGTACGAGGTAAGACTAGTTGTGTTTTTTCTTTCTTTCTCTTGGCTAACACCAAGCTACGTAATATCTTGGTAAATCAAAGATAACACCAAGTTTATACCAGACTACTAGCATTAAGTTTACACTTAGCCCAGTATTTCTGATTGACACTAGCCAGACTACATGCAGTCACCAGGCCAAGTACTTGCAAACAGCAGCCTAATAACATGCAAACATCAGCATTACAACCCACTGCCACCAGATTAAAACATGCTGCTACTAGGCTAACAACATGCTAGCACCAGGCTGACTATGTAGTTAAATGGTGGTATCATCAGCAAACAATGAAGGCTGAATTCTGGGCTTGTGTTCACAGTCACAGTCCAATTTGTTCTAACATGTATAATGATGAAAACATACATTAAAAATGGTTACATTACTGATTATGCTGATACTATTTTGGATAGGGTATACTGCAGGTATGTTGACTATGTTATGTCAGCACTGTAACTGGGCTCACAATACAGCGATGAACATATAGATTTTGATGATATTGATGTTATCGAGAAGACTGATATCATTGAAAATATGATTTAGATCATGATGACAATAACTATATATTACTGATAATATTAACATCAATAGTATTTGTGATGTGTAGTTGATATTATTGATAATACTGATTACATTATTATTAGAAATATTATACTGATTATTGATATTAATGATGTGTGTAGCTGCGGAACCTGGGACCGAGTACGGTGAGCGCCAGGCTGCGGGTGGACTTCCCCTCCACACAGCGAGGTCACATCCTGTTCTATGTTTCTTCTAATGCCTCAGAGGATTCCCTGACATGTGACCACCCCCCAAACCCTCACATCAGTGCATACCAAGTAACATACCTGTTCATCTGTCTGTCTGTGTCTGTCTTTCTCTATAGATGTAAGTAGACAGAGGGATGAGCTGTCTACGTATTCCTCGCCTATCTTTCTGTCTGAGTGTCTTTGTCTTAGTAGAACCCTGTCACACTCATTTCTCTCTCTGTCCACTTGGAGGAGAATTCCAGTGTTGCTGTAGCTCCTGGTTCCAGCCAGCAGGTGGAGACGAACCCCCAGAGTCAGAGCAGAGACACCATACATGTGGTATACAGACTGAGAGAGAAACACACACACACACACACACACACACACACACACACACACACACACACACACACACACACACACACACACACACACACACACACACACACACACAGTGTGTGATGTGGTCTTAGGTGGATTTGACATTTTTGAGGCTCAGAATGAAAGTATTTGATAAACGTTCAGCTTACTGCAGATGAGCTTTGGTCTTGATTGTAATTGGTGGCGCTGTCCAGCTGAGTTGTAATTTGCATTCCCCACTATTTGTGTCACTTTTTGTGATCATCCTTTTGTACATTTAAGCTGATTCAAACCCCAAACTTCATCAGTTGAACTTCAAAACCCCAATCTTCAACCATTATCGGACTACTGTGTGTGTGTTCCTACTACATGTGTGTGTGTGTGTGTGTGTGTGTGTGTGTGTGTGTGTGTGTGTGTGTGTGTGTGTGTGTATGGTAGAACTGCAGTGTAGCTGAAGTTGAGTGTGTTAGATTTGAGTGTCAGGTGAAGTCGTTGGAGAGAGGCATCAGCGCAGTGGTCCGAATCTCAGCCAGACTCTGGATACACACATTCACACAGGTAATAACACACACACACACACACACACACACACACACACACACACACACTCTGGCTGTGTGTCTCACTTTCAAGTTACATGTATGAACGTGCTGGTGTTATTGGACCAGTGTGTGTCCTGTGTAGGTGGTGGTGAGGTGAGTGTGGGCTGAGCTTCATTCCAAATGAATGAGAGTCAGCAGGGCTGTTGTGCCAGAAACACAAAGAAAACCTGGTGCAACCTGGGTTGTACTTATTGATGTAGTACTACCTGTTGGTGAAGGTGTTCTACCAGAAGAAAAATGCTGAACTGAAGAGCCACATATAAACAAACATCCAAAGCAGTTGAATCAAGTGCAACTGGACTTGGTATATACTTGATTCAACTCCTTTAGATAATAACCATGAGCTGGATGAATGAGAACATTCACAGACATAAACAAACATCTACTTTTAGACTTTCTACTCCAGCACATGTCAGATAATCACTAACTCTGGTTCACTTTGAATGGCTCTCTGGGAAATAACACTCACCTCACCAACATCTCCATGGAGGTGAGGACACTCAGGGACTATAACTTCAAAAATATGACGGTGACACTAATCTTACTCCTCCAGACTCCATATCAGAACTATGACCTAATGTCTTCTGCTACCTATGATGTCATCAACGCATCATCAAAAGTGCAGCCTCGACAACTATCTAGTGGACACACACAGGTAAACGCACACACATTCTGTTTGACTGACCATTATTCTACAGTCAGTCTCTTTGGATAACAGTCAGATAAATGATATTTAACTCTCGGTGTGTGTGTGTGTTTGTGTGTGTGTGTGTTTGTGTATGTGTAGACTCAAACCAGTGTCTTGTGGCGGGGTCCAGATGGGGAGAGGGAGGTTCCTATTGGCTATGTGGTTCTGTCAGTCATCTCAGGCCTGCTGCTCTTGTGTCTGCTGTGCTTTGTCTTCTGGAAGGTGAGGAGGTGTGAGGGAGTATGAAGGTCACTGTAATCTGCTTTTTCACTTCTATGTCTTATTATTCATTATTATATATACATATACATATACATATAAATACATACATATATATGTATTTAGATATGTATATATGTATATTATACTATGATGTTTGCGGATGACATTGTGATCTGTAGCGAGAGTGGGGTGCAGGTGGAGGAGAGCCTGGAGAGGTGGAGGTATGCACTGGAGAGAAGAGGAATGAAAGTCAGTAGAAACAAGATGGAATACATATGTATGAATGAGAGGGAGGACAGTGGAATGGTGAGGATGCAAGGAGTGGAGGTGATGAAGGCATATGAAGTTTAAATACTTGGGGTCAACTGTCCAAAGTAGAAGAGAGTGCAGGCAGGGTGGAGTGGGTGGAGAAGAGTGTCAGGAGTGATTTGTGACAGAAGGGTACCAGCAAGAGTTAAAGGGAAGGTTTACAAGATGGTAGTGAGACCAGCTATGTTGTATGGTTTGGAGACAGTGGCACTGATGAAAAGACAGGAGGTGGAGCTGGAGGTGGCAGAGATGAAGATGATAAGATTTCCACTGGGAGTGATGAAGAAGGACAGGATTAGGAACGATTATATTAGAGGGACAGCTCAGGTTGGACGGTTTAGAGACAAAGCAAGAGAGACAAGACGGAGATGGTTTGGACATGTGTGGAGGAGAGATGCTGGGTATACTGGGAGAAGGATGCTGAATATGGAGCTGCCAGGGAAGAGGAGAAGAGGAAGGCCAAAGAGGAGGTTTATGGATGTGGTGAGGGAGGACATGCAGGTGGCTGGTGTGACAGAGGAAGATGCAGAGGACAGGAAGAGATGGAAACGGATGGTCTGCTGTGGCGCCCCCTAACGGGAGCAGCCAAAAGTAGTAGTAGTAGTAGTAGTAGTAGTAGTAGTAGACTGTTTCATATAATATTCACACTGAAATGAAAAATCAAAAGTGTGCACCTTGTCTCCTCATTGCACTACAACTTTATAGTCAGACAGGCATTAAATATTACCATGGCATTGCACTTTCATGTGGGACTGTCTCCAATTTTCAGTCAACTTCACTATGAGCTAGACAGAAACAGCGCCTCCTCTCTGCTGTTTGAGGACTTTAAAATCACATCCTTTTGTATTCAAAAAATTAAGAGTTGTTTTGAATTATTCCGATTTGTTCCTCCAGCCACTGAGGATGCACAAGCCAGTGCATTCTTAGTGTCGGTCCCAAGCCCGGATAAATGGGGAGGGTTGCATCAGGAGGGACATCCAGTGTAAAATTTTGCCAAATCAAATATGTGGATCATAAATCATATTTCCATTCTCGATCGGTCGAGGTCTGGGTTACCAAACGACCACCACTGGTACTATGGAATCTTCTACCTCTAAAAAGGACCACTCGACAACTTCATGCTCCAACATCCTTCATCTAGGCCGGGCAAAAACAATATGTACATACAGAGGTCGATGCCGACTATCTTGTAGGGGCGAAGGAGCTTACAACACACAGAGACGAAACTAAATAGAGAGATCCCCATAACCCAGAAACTCCCGAAAACAACATCTCCCAAGAAACAGCTACCCCTAACGGCAATATGGCTACATTACCATTATTCTAACATTTCATAATGATCACAGTACAACACGTACTGTTGGCCAGCAGGGTGCCGGTGGAAACTATGATACTTTTGGGCGAAGTAGGAGAGGGAGAAGGCATGTGCAGAGGCAGCAGGAGACGGGGAGGGGTAAAAGACTGGCGGAGCGAGTCGGAACTTTGAATGTTGGCACTATGACTGGTAGAGGGAGAGAGCTGGCTGACATGATGGAGAGCAGAAAGGTAGGCATACTGTGTGTGCAAGAGACCAGGTGGAAGGAGGGGTAAGGCCAGGATGGGGAGTAAGGCCAGGATGGGGGAGTAAGGCCAGGATGGGGGAGTAAGGCCAGGATGGGGGAGTAAGGCCAGGATGGGGAGTAAGGCCAGGATGGGGAGTAAGGCCAGGATGGGGGAGTAAGGCCAGGATGGGGAGTAAGGCCAGGATGGGGGAGTAAGGCCAGGATGGTGGAGTAAGGCCAGGATGGGGAGTAAGGCCAGGATGGGGAAGTAAGGCCAGGATGGGGAGTAAGGCCAGGATGGGGAAGTAAGGCCAGGATGGGGAAGTAAGGCCAGGATGGGGAGTAAGGCCAGGATGGGGGAGTAAGGCCAGGATGGTGGAGTAAGGCCAGGATGGGGGAGTAAGGCCAGGATGGGGAGTAAGGCCAGGATGGGGGAGTAAGGCCAGGATGGTGGAGTAAGGCCAGGATGGGGGAGTAAGGCCAGGATGGGGAGTAAGGCCAGGATGGGGAGTAAGGCCAGGATGGGGGAGTAAGGCCAGGATGGGGAGTAAGGCCAGGATGGGGAAGTAAGGCCAGGATGGGGAGTAAGGCCAGGATGGGGGAGTAAGGCCAGGATGGGGAGTAAGGCCAGGATGGGGGAGTAAGGCCAGGATGGGGAGTAAGGCCAGGATGGGGAAGTAAGGCCAGGATGGGGAGTAAGGCCAGGATGGGGGAGTAAGGCCAGGATGGGGAGTAAGGCCAGGATGGGGAGTAAGGCCAGGATGGGGAAGTAAGGCCAGGATGGGGGAGTAAGGCCAGGATGGGGAGTAAGGCCAGGATGGGGAAGTAAGGCCAGGATGGGGAGTAAGGCCAGGATGGGGGAGTAAGGCCAGGATGGGGAGTAAGGCCAGGATGGGGGGGTAAGGCCAGGATGGGGGAGGAAGGCCAGGATGGGGGAGGAAGGCCAGGATGGGGAGTAAGGCCAGGATGGAGGAGTAAGGCCAGGATGGGGGAGTAAGGCCAGGATGGGGGAGTAAGGCCAGGATGGGGAGTAAGGCCAGGATGGGGAAGTAAGGCCAGGATGGGGGAATAAGGCCAGGAAGGAGGGGTAAGGCCAGGATGGGGGAGTAAGGCCAGGAAGGAGGGGTAAGGCCAGGATGGGGAGTAAGGCCAGGATGGGGGAGTAAGGCCAGGATGGGGAGTAAGGCCAGGATGGGGGAGTAAGGCCAGGATGGGGGAGTAAGGCCAGGATGGGGAGTAAGGCCAGGATGGGGGAGTAAGGCCAGGAAGGAGGGGTAAGGCCAGGATGGGGAGTAAGGCCAGGATGGGGGAGTAAGGCCAGGATGGGGAGTAAGGCCAGGATGGGGGAGTAAGGCCAGGATGGGGAGTAAGGCCAGGATGGGGGAGTAAGGCCAGGATGGGGGAGTAAGGCCAGGATGGGGGAGTAAGGCCAGGATGGGGAGTAAGGCCAGGATGGGGGAGTAAGGCCAGGATGGGCTGACGTGTTAGCTCTCCTGTGTTAGCCCATCCACTTCGCCCAGGTCTCCATGGTTTCCCCGATGTACAAGTCACAGCAATCTTCCCAGAACTTAACAGGTACGCTATATTGCTCGGTTTGTACCGGGGTACGATCCTTGGGGTGGACCCGTTTGTGGTGCAGCATGTTTTGGGGTTTTAAAGCAACCGGGATGTGATGTTTCAATGAGGGATTTCGACACCCGGATTACTGAGTACGCAACAAGACACGTGGCGTATTACTCGGAGTGGTATGTAGACACCGGTAGTAGAGGTCAGTCTTCATCTGCTGAGACTGTTTCTCATTCATTCTTCATCAAGTGACTACTGCTCTCATACTTAAAACATAAACCCAACAAAACCTCAATCAACATGGCAGGCCATGTCACACTACATTAACAGAGTAAGAAAATGGGAGTAAATCTCCCATGATGCATAGGGGCCTGGATATACTCCAGAGCGGACTTCTGTTTATACACTGGGGGGGGGGGGAGTGTTGGATTTACATAAAAAATCATGTACATCGATTGCATATATTAAAGTTATGTTTACTAAAAATAATTTATTTATGTTCAATATACTAAATTCTTATTTGTTTAACAAACATGGCTTTTTTTATGTTAGCAGCAGCGGCGGCGCCAGAGTACTTTTCTTGGTTAAACTACGGTAGGCCTAATTCATGCAGTGGTCGGGCTTGGATCAATATCAGAATTTCAACGTGAATAAATACACAATGGAATAGCGCCCCCTCCCTCCCAAACAACTATAAATACCACGCATTAGGCTACTATGCAAGACGGCTGCACCGCAGACTCCCTTTTCACACGCAACATTAGCCTACATCGAGAGCAGCAGTCGTACGGACGGTCACGGGCCTACTACCAAGTTTAGACAGGACGGTGTTCATGCGGACTCGTTCACACGCTGCATGGAGACAGCACACACACCGCTGCTATTCCGCACGGCGGCAGCATCAAGAACCAGAACCAGAACCAGAACCAACACACCGCTGCTATTCTGCACGGCGGCAGCATTAAGAACCAGAACCAGAACCAACACACTGCTTCTATTCTGCACGGCGGCAGCATTAAGAACCAGAACCAGAACCAACACACCGCTTCTATTCTGCACGGCGGCAGCATTAAGAACCAGAACTAGAACCAACACACCGCTTCTATTCTGCACGGCGGCAGCATTAAGAAACAGAACCAGAACCAGAACAAAACGTGTCACTCCGTCTGACTCACTCGCTGCACCTCGCTAAGTCTTGACAGACTGCTGCCCGGTCGCTTAGCAACCCGAGGAGGACCCAAGTCAGCTTTCCTCCAGTCATTAAACTGACCCAGAGCACAATGAACTACAAACACGTGCAAGTTAAAAACTACCATCCCCGACAGGAGAAGCGAAATAACCACAAGCGCAGCCCAAAGCTAACACCGGAAGTTAAGCTCTGCTGAACCAGGCTAGGCTAGGCTAACAAGGAGGCTGCAACACCATGGCAACAGTAAACAATGCGTCTCAGAGAAAGACCATGCTGTCAGCAGAGTTTCCGAATCAACCATGTCAGCTCATTTACAGTGTAGTCAGACTCACCGTTGACGGCTTGAGAGCAGCACAGTCCGGCGCTTCTTGTGGTTGTTGGCAAACACGTCAGTGATGTCTGGACCTCCGAGGCCTCCGTCCTTTGTTTGTTGGTGGCCAACAGGGCCGGGCTGCCGTCCCGGGCCGGGCTGCCGTCTCGGGCCGGGCTGCGGTTCCGTACAGAGTTCTGGATGGAGGCAAGAGAAGCTGCGTCCGCACGTTGCAGAGGTGACAGGCAGAGTCCGGGCGGTGCGGAAGAGTTGGTGTAAAGCGTGCTGGCAGGGCCGCATTAACGCAAGAAAGTCCGCCATGTCATCCACAGCATGTCGCTTGCTCTTCTCTCTTGCCAGCAGGCGCTCCACCTGGTGCAGCTCCGCGGTGAGGTTCTCTTCCGTCACTCCGCAGAACCGGGCCGCGGGCTGCACAGACGTCTCGTCTAGGGAAGACGCGTGTTTGGGGTGAGACTCCGGGGAGCACACCTCCAGCCTCGGCTGAGAAACCACAAGTCTGTCTGTCGATCAGCGGTAGAAACCGCGTGCGCACGCAGCGCATCTGGGGGGGGGCATATGAGCGACAGGTGAGCGCTCGATGGGGCCTCGACAACACACTCGTGTAGCCGTCGAGGGCGCTGTGCCCGTCTCCTTTCCGGGGGGGGGGTCCCGCACTGTACTCCGGCTTTGACGCACAGGTCCGTTGCTCGTTCCCGGGTTTCCCTCCACGACTCCTCTATCTATCGCAGAGTCCGCTAGCTCCACTGGTGTGTCCAGCTGAAGGCTGGGAGGTTGGAGCTGGTCAGACATGGCCTTTGTGGTGCGGAAGGGATCCTGGAAACGCGTGGGGAGCAAGAAACGTGTTCATCGGTACGTCCCCTCACGGCTCTGGCCTCGGTTCTCCTCCGTGCACTGGACTGAGACAGGACATCCACGAGTGTTGCTCTAAGTGCAGGTAGTGACTGACGGACAGCCACCGACGCTGAGTACTGACGGGCCCGGCGGGTGTCGGACAGGCTCTGAAGTTCGACTGGCGGTGCAGTTGCCATTCCTCTCCGTTTCTTGATAAATATGTCATGAGCGACCGAGTTGGAGAAAAAGTTGCACAACATTTGTACACTTGGAACAAAAGATCTGCTGCTGCCTCCACGTTGCTGACCGCATCAACCGACACTAGGTTCAGTCTGTGCGCATGCGCGGTGGACGTACAACGCACCCGGCACCTCCGGTTTAAACGTCTGCTGTACTCCGTTCTTGCAGCCCGACGTGACAGCGGCCCCGTCAGAACACACGTGTTTTGGTCAGTGCTGCCGGGCCGAGGGTCCGCTTCATGCTCTGCAGCAGCGAGTCGGCATCCGGGCCACCGGCGTGCGTGAAGTGCACGAGTTCCTCACGCGCTTCTCCTCCTTTTATATACCGCACAGCAGCGGACACTTGTTCGCTTTTACTGATGTCTTTGCTTTCGTCAACCAGTAGGGCGAAATGTTCAGCCTCCCTGGTTTCATCACTCACTGCTCCTCTCGCCATTTCAGCCATGGTTCCAAACATCTCGTCTTGGACGTCTTTGTGCGTGGATTTGTTGTTTTTTGTTTGTTTTTTGGGGGGTTGTCTGTCCTTTTCTTTGCCGCCGTCTGGTCAAATTCGCCAATTAAGTTTAGCAGCTGCACAAAGTTGCCCTTGTTTCCAGACCCCCTCATCCTCCCGATGACCCCGCGGAGCGACGCCTTGACCCGCAGGGTAGCGTAGGGACGTCACGGCAGCTCTCGTACTCACGGTTTTCTCTCGCGGCTCTTCAGCGCCCAGCGTCGGTCCTGTTGTCCAGTCTCCAGCCGTCGTTGGTTGCCAGTTTAACTCAGCCCATGCCTCCACGGCAAACCTGTGTGCCAAACTCCCATTGTGCTTTTTAAAAGCTGCTGTTGCGTTCTTCCAGTCTTTATAGCCATCATGAGTGAGGGCCGGCTCGGAACGGAACCGCTGCCCACCACCACCCAAAAACTGTCGACGGGCGAAGCAGAAGGCCGAGTCCTTCTCGATCGACTGTTCCATCCAGCTGTCAAACCAGGCAGCATTGCTGGCTACCCATTCTGGTGTTATTGTATGTTAGTTCATAAGATGATTGATTGACATGTCTTTGACTGGTGGGAGGACTTAGTAGTGGGGGCGCTGCTGGGTGCGTGGGGGATTGTTTGACATGTTGGAGGAAGCTGAGGAAGCTAATAAAAAGAGTTGCAGATTCAGATACGTTTTGTCTCACGTGCATATCTTCTTTACAAACTCGACACCCACTAGCCGTGAAGGGTAATTTTTCCTGATTGGGCACCGGGGTCCATCCCCAGGTCGCTGGCTAATGTCACTAACGTTAGCTCTACTAGCACTTGGATTAGCATGGCTAGTGACCTCGGTAGCTGGCAGTGCCTGGTGGTGCAACTCCCTCTCCATCTCCTCTTCCTCTGGCTGATCTTCTTTCTCCTCTTCTTTCTCATCTTCCATCTACTCTTCTCCTTGCCCATCTTGTTTATCTTCAGGGTGGCAGGTGGAGGAAGCAGGCTCCTGCTGCCGCTGCTCCTCCTCTTCTCCTTGCCCATCTTGTTTATCTTCAGGGTGGCAGGTGGAGGAAGCAGGCTCCTGCTGCCGCTGCTCCTCCTCTTCTCCTTGCCCATCTTGTTTATCTTCAGGGTGGCAGGTGGAGGAAGCAGGCTCCTGCTGCAGCTGCTCCTCCTGTTCTCCTTGCCCATCTTGTTTATCTTCAGGGTGGCAGGTGGAGGAAGCAGGCTCCTGCTGCTCCTCCTCTTCTCCTTGCCCATCTTGTTTATCTTCAGGGTGGCAGGTGGAGGAAGCAGGCTCCTGCTGCCGCTGCTCCTCCTCTTCTCCTTGCCCATCTTGTTTATCTTCAGGGTGGCAGGTGGAGGAAGCAGGCTCCTGCTGCAGCTGCTCCTCCTCTTCTCCTTGCCCATCTTGTTTATCTTCAGGGTGGCAGGTGGAGGAAGCAGGCTCCTGCTGCCGCTGCTCCTCCTCTTCTCCTTGCCCATCTTGTTTATCTTCAGGGTGGCAGGTGGAGGAAGCAGGCTCCTGCTGCCGCTGCTCCTCCTCTTCTCCTTGCCCATCTTGTTTATCTTCAGGGTGGCAGGTGGAGGAAGCTCGGGCCCGGCACCTCTTCCGTCCGAGGACGTTTCAAGATAAATCGATGCACGAGCCTGACGTTCTTGATTTATTAACTTAGCCTCTATATTTATTTGGTATGTCGCCTTACCGGCTAGCGGCTACTAATTCCGTACACACCTAGCGCGATTAATTCGCAAATAACACAATGAACTCGGATGAATGAAGATGTGCACATCAAATAGGAAGTGTCGCGGTGCGAAAAGGCGACAGAAATGTCACGGAAACGGTTTTGGTTTCTGCGACTCGCCGGAGACGTCATCAGTTTGACCAATGGTATTGTTCGTTGTACGTCAACGTGACGGGCCCGAGGGGAGCCTGACGTCGTGAGGTCATCGAAAACAGCAATGGCGGAACGTCTTATCGTCCTTGTCTCGGAGAACAATGTCTTGTTTGATAAACGTAATGTCAGTTATAAAGACAACGGTCTGAAAGACAACACATACAGATAATTCAGTTAAAGGTTTTGTTTAAAACATGGTTGTTTGTAGTTTTATCGGTCTCGACACCATGTAAATAATTGCGATGGAGGCCTCATTTAGCTACTGTTGGTCTTAATGAAGCACCGTTGTCCACCGCTTCTCGCAGGACCCGCGACAAGCTTCTATCATCCAGAACCTGGATTAGCTCTGCATACGCCTCGGCATGTCTCTCCTCGTCTTCCGCCGGTTCCGCGTCCTCATCGTCGGCTGGCTCAGTTAAAACGGTGTCCTTTAGAACTTGCAGCCGAAGACCACCGAAGTGTTCGCCTCTCACTGTTCAACATTCTTGGCACCTCCGTCAAATACGAGCGCCGAGACCAGCGGCTCCCCGACACGGCGGCTCGCCTGCTCATGACATGGTGCTAGCATAGCATGCTAACTCTCACCAGACACGCTGTCCGACGCCACATGTGTCTCGGCGGTAAATCGCTGGGTGACTCTGGGCCCACAACCTGTAGCGGAGTTGGATTACACCGCGGTTCTGGCGTGTGTACTGACCCAGTCTAGACCCAAAAACAACCTCGGAGGCATAAGACACTGTGGGGCACCAGCCTCGTCTCGACCCGAACACGAGTGAAAAGATGGCCGACGGTAATTCCGCTGCAGAGGTTTTCGCTGTTCGAAGGGGGCGGGGCTTACAAACAAAACAACTTCTTCGTTGGTGCTTAACATCCGAGCCCTAGAAAGAGAGAGTTGCGTCAACTCCGTAGACGTCAGTGGGCCAATTATTTAACAGCAATGGCGGATCATGAGAGCCCCGGATAGTTCCAAACAGTGCGCACAGAATATGTGTCACGTTGGAATATATCTATATCTATATATAGAAATGTAAAAATCTGAAATATGGGTTAGTAGTTAGCAGAAACCGCGGCTAAGCAGTTCATTTAAATGACCCGCCAAGCTTCGTTTGGAACTATTGGGCGGCTGCATGAACCACGTGACCCTCTCACGTTCTGACCCCTCAGTGACGTAACTCTCTTGCTAGGGCTCTGGTTAACATGACCGAAACGTTGAGATTTTACATCCATTAAAATGAAAAGAACTCTACATGACTGAAATGTGATCAGAGACGTAACATAAATGAATCATGTCATACATCCGAAATGCATTTTTGTAAATTGTACAACCCCCACCTCTCCCCTTTCTTTTTTTTAATAAATTTATTTCTGATTTTTCCCTTTTTTCTCCCAATTTAGTGGCCAGTCGATCCCTATTTTAATTCAAACACCCACCCTCGTACCGCATGCGTTCGCCAACTGCGTCTCACCGGCCGGCAGTCTGGAAGGAGACGCCTCCCCACTTCCGTGACAAGGCGACTCCAGGCCGAACCACCACTGCTTCCCCACCCACCCAGAGACGCATTCACGTGACGAACACAAGCCGACTCCGCCCCCTCCCCAAGACAGCTGCTTCATCGAGTCCGGCCATAGTCGGATCTGACGAGACCGGGGCGCGAACCCCGGTCCCCCGTGGGCAACAGCATCGACACAAAGCCCCTGCTTAGACCGCTACACCACCGCGGACCCTCTCCCCTTTCTTCAGTGTCCTAGTGGAGTTCGCTCGGAGTACGCGTTTCACACATGCGCAGTAGATCAGCATTACGTATTCCCGGGCAAAATAACGAAATACATGCAAGAAGCAGAAGAGCTGCTTTCCCCAAAGTCTTGGCAATTTCCTTCCATGAATTTGTGCACTTCCAGCGGCATGTCCAGGGTAAATTAAGTGGGGGGGGTATGAAAATAAGGGGGTCTGAGGACACGCCCTTTCTGGGGACACGCCCTTTACGTTGGCTTAGAATGAAGCTCCCGACACCATGTTTGCCATTGCTGACATGGAAACTTTGACAATTTCTTAACAGTTATTCTATAAATCAGCGCCCAAAGGTCATTTTTTGAAGAACATGCTTTATTTTGGTGTAGAAGGCCTCTTCTGATCCTGTTTGTCAGTGCTAAAATGGAAAATTTGACACTTTTGTAACAGTTATTCTATAAATCAGCTGATGTGATTATCTATACCATTGTTTATTTCTCTGCCAACGTAGACAATCATGATATACGCTTTTAAAGAGAAGCAGATTTACAACGCCATGTCGTGTATCTCGTGATAACTATGGCAATTAGTATTATTTCGGTTTCATTGATTAAACTGTCTTGTACTTTATAGTACTTACATTAGTAATGAATGGACCGGAGACCAAGGCATAATGTTGACCTTTTACTAGGCACATCTTCAAGTCTCAACACTCGCGCATGCGCACTCATTACATATCAAAACCTGCTCAGCACATCTCCCCCTTTTAAACCGATACTTTCAGGATCTTTACAGAAAACTTAAATCATATGTTAATAAAGCCTAATGCTGATTTTACCAACAAGGCAGGGGAACAGCTGGCACCTTAGACATCTCTGTAAACGTGAGCAAATGTAAACTGGTTAAATTAACTGCTCATTTCACATCTCATTTTCCTTTTTTTAATTTTATTTTTTACCTATGAACATATCAAGACAAGTACATCACCTCACTGAGAGGTAGGGTAGACTACCTGATCCTCTCTGTTGTGGTATGGAGGTAATTCTGCTCCTTGTATACTCACAACACTAAACTACATATTCAGTCTTTTAACAGGCTTGACTGCCCTGCCAACTCTGGTGTGTAGTCCAGAGTCCGGCTGGCTTCCAGACAGTGAAGGCCCTACTCTCAAATGAGAAGGGTTTCTTCGGAGACTGCCTTTTGAGGTTTGGGTCACGTATGAACGTGGTGTCCCTGCTGATCCAGAGACGACTCCTGTGTGTGGAACATTCCGTATCCAAACTCTCTGACCTGGCTGGAGTGGTGGTGTCTCCCGTGCTCTATGTCGTCTGTTGTATCCTTCAGCCTGTTGTCTTTTAAGCTCCTGGTCTTTCAACTCAAAAGCTCTCAAGACTGGCCATGCTGGTTTGAGAGTGCGTGGACACACCGGAAGGGGTGTTTGGATGTTGCGCCCCATCAGGAGCTGCGCCGCATGACACAAAGTTCCTTCTAGGCCGTCAAGCATCTGCGTTAAACGCTTCTGAAAGTGTTCTGGCGCAGATGATATTCCAAAGGGAAACCGATTAAAACAATAACGGCCAAATGGTGTGATGAAGGTGGTGACTGGGGCTGAGTCTTCTTGCAAAGGCACCTGCCAAAAACCGGCAGTGGCATCCAGTTTGGAAAAAATCCTAGCTCCAGCTAGCTTAGCTAGCGTCTCATCAACAGCTGGAAGAATATGTCACTCCCTGCACACATTTTCGTTCAGGTGGGTTAGGTCGACACATATTCTAATTTTTCCATTAGGTTTTGGTACTACAACCATTCCTGAGCACCACTCTGTAGCTTCCTCTATGGCAGAAATAACACCCATTTCCTCCATCCTTTTTAACTCTTCTCGAACGTTTCCTCTTAAGGGCAATGGCACACGGCATGTCACAGCCAGGGCAAAGGGAGTGGCCTTTTCTTTTAATTTAATTGTGTGTTCTCCCTCTAGCTTACCTAAGCCTGTGAAAACTCTGGGATATTGTTCTTTGTAGCTGACCTCAGCTGCTGTGATAGCTTGCACAGGGCTGAGCAGGCAGAGGTCTTGTATTGCTGGTAAGCCAAGCAAAGGAGTCACTAACCCTGGCACAACATACACTCGCTGCTTCGCTACAATTCCATTGTGACTAATATCCGCAGTAAAATGTCCCTTCACGTCTATGGGAGAGTTACTTGGTCCACACAGTCTTTTGGTTGTCAGTAGCAGCTTTCCATGTGGCTTTTGTGAATACAGATGTGCCGGGATAGCTGTCCCTGCAGCGCCGTGTCCAACTTGAACATCATCTGCTGACCATTCGCTGCAACCGAGTTCTGCCAGAATGTGTTGGATTTTGTACAATTCACTGTGCCCAGGAACAATGTCTCTACGTTTTCATCCAAGTCATGTTCCTTAATTTCTTCCACTCTCATTTTCGTTTTACAAACAGCGGCAAAATGCCCCTTTTCTTACATTTCCTGCACTCAGCAGTGCGCGCGGGACATGCATTGAATGAATTTTCACGTGTCACCCCACATCTGCCACATTTAGTATTTGCATTAGTTTGCCCTCTTTCCTTTGGTGTAAAACCGCTTTTTCCGTGTGGAGAGTATTTCTGTTTGAACTGGAATCTAACTGCATCCATGTTTGCCTCTGTGCCATCTGTGCTACTCTGTCTCAATGCGGGCTGTTGCTTTTTAATTTCCTCACTTTGGCGGATTTGTGTGACAGCTTTCACGAGAGTCAACTCAGAATCTGGCTGTAACTTCTCTGCAGGTCCATGGTCTCTCATGGTCTCTCATGATCTCTGGTACCTACCACAAGGCGGTCTCTGACCATCTCGTCTTGGAGAATACTGACATACTGACACTGCTCAGCCAGTTGATGCACAGCAGTAATAACGCTTCAGCCGTCTCACCAGGCTCCTGGCTGGCTACGCTTGCTGAATTTAGCTCTTTCCAAGACCACATTATGCTCGCATATGAGCTGTTTATGGAGCGCTGCTTGCTTTGCTTGGTGGTACTTTGTCTTGTCCTACTCCGTCAGTGCTGACGTGTTCAGAACGTCCTCCGCCATGTCTCCCATAGTGTAAACCAGCGAGTTAGCTTGATACTCTTGACTCTTTGCATTTACTCCTGCTGCTGCCGCTATGCGGAATCTTTCTAAACCTCGCATCCAACCAGGCCACTACCACAGTCTCCCAAGTCAAATGCTTCAGGCGGACTTACTGAAAATAGAGAATCCATTCTGCTTTACCTTCCGCATGCTCCTCTCCAACGTTGCGTCAACGCAGCTCCCCGTTAGCTCTGCTAGCTCTGTTAGCTCTGCTAGCTCTATAGCTCTGCTAGCTCTGTTAGCTCTGCTAGCTCTATAGCTCTGCTAGCTCTATAGCTCTGCTAGCTCTGCTAGCTGTATAGCTCACTCGGCCACTTCAGAAGCTCCTTTCTCACGTAGTCAAACTGCACGGATCATCCCGTCGCTCGCGTCGGGTGATTGTGTTCATCTCAGAGGCGAGGACGACGACTTCTGACACCGTGTCTTGTACTTTATAGTACTGATATTAGTAAAGAATGCACCGGGCGGAGACCAAGGCATAACGTTGACCTTTCACTAGGCACATCTTCAAGTCTCCACACTTGCGCATGCGCACTCATTACACATCAAAACCTGCTCACTACATAAACCTAAACCACATACATATTGGCATAACTTAATTATGATCGTATATAATCTGAATGAGCCAGAAAAGACTTATAGTGTTGTATTCCAAATGTTATAGTAGGTTGGCCGCTGTTTTGAAAGGTTGGTGGTATTTTGAAAGTAAAATAGATGCATTAACGTGGTATCAAAACCATTTTTTGACTTTCAGCAACAAATTCAAACTTTAACACAGTAAGCTAGCTTCTGAAGTTACCTTAAAATTGCAAGTATTTTATGTATCATTCCACTGATTAGCAATTAACAGCAATGTTACTAGCGACGTTTCCAAGGCTTTATGGCAAACTGATTTACGAGTTCAGTCAAGTCAGTGTCTTTGGAAAGGTGTCTATCGCTGCTGATGACCAGCAAACTCCCAAGACGGGCTTCGTCCATCTTGGCACGCATGTAATTGCTTCTTATTTTCACCGCTCAAAGCTGGCAATTGTCACGGGTATGGGTGCAGCAATCTGGGTGACGTGAAAGAGGCTTGGATAGAGGGTAGCAAGATAACCTTCTGAAAATGTTTTAAGGATAAGCGGCAGATATGGATTTTTCAATGTCTTGGCTTTTCTCTCCTCAATCTCCTGCAGCAAACTTTCGAAAAATCTCCAGTCTCGGAACATGGAGTACTCAAGGCCAACTTCCTCCACGGGGACATCATATCTTTTGGTATATTTCTTTATTTCTGTAACGTTCGCCTCATTCCATTTGGGAGGACCAAGAGCAGAAAGTCGAACCATTACTTCGCAGGCCTCGAAAGAAAATGTTCTCTTCAACTCATTTAGTGACCCAACAGAGTGTAGGAGAAGCTGTGGCGGAAAGTGCCCTCTTGTGATTCAGCCGGGTTATTTTCGGTTTCCACAGCAATTCTATGGCTAAAAGATGCATCCAGCACGGGTTGACCATCAGCTAAACGACTTGGCCATGTACTGAAATCATCGTGGATTCCAAACTCGGCTGCCTTTTCTTTAGCCTTCTGAACAAATCAGATAGCTTCTCTTCAGCGCGAAGCGAGGAGATTTGTCGAATAAGGGCTGTGACCGAGTCCACTGCATTAACCATACCCATCTCTTCTCTTTGCAGATATTCTGATGCGTATCTCAAACGATCAAAACATTCTTTAAGAATCGGTACCTTCAGTAAAAATTCCAAGGTAGCGATTCTTATCAAAAGCCCTTCACAAGCTGTGTCGCTGGATTTTAACCCCCTAAGTGTGGCGATCAGGGCTGGCAGCAAGATTGTCTGCCCTTGCGGTCCAACGGGTGTCCGAAAATGCACAAAGAGCAGTTCTCCCGTCTTTGATTGAAAACCGTTGAAGATTTGCCTCATAAACAGCCATGCATTGAGGGGAGCCCTCCATTACAGTAAAGACTGACCCAATTGCAGCAAATACATCTTTTACCATTGGAAGTGCCTCAGCACACTTTCCTAGCACCAAATAGAGACAATGTGCAAAGCAATGGAAGTAGAGTGACAGAGTTGCATTCCGTTGTCTTTTCCATGGCAATGGAGCTCGTCATCCGTGCATCTCGATGGGTGGTGGGAGGCGAAAGGTCCAGGAATGGCCTGCGTCTTCCACCAATCCGGGCGTACATGGATGACTTGACCACCATAGCAACAACAAAACCATGCACCAGGCGCCTGCTGCAGAAACTCCAGGAGAACATCAAGTGGGCACGAATGGAGTTTAAACCAAGTAAATCTCGCAGCATCTCCATTGTCAAAGGCCAACTAGCAGATGAACGGTTCTGCATTAGTGATCAACCAATCCCCACAGTCCGGGAGAAGCCCATCAAGAGCCTCGGACGGTGGTACAATGCAGACCTCAAAGACACCCAGCAACTGGAGCAACTTCGCCAGGATACAATTAGTGGCCTCAGGCAAATCAACAACACTGCGCTGCCCGGGAAGTTGAAGCTTTGGTGCTTTCAGTTTGGGCTGCTACCCCGACTCATGTGGCCAATAACCATGTACGAAGTCTCACTATCTCATGCCAATCGCTTGGAGAGGCTAGTGAACTCGCAGGTGAGGAAATGGCTTGGACTGCCAAGGTGCCTCAGCAGTGTTGGACTCTACGGCAATGGAGCCCTCGCACTGCCAATTTCCAGCCTGGTTGAGGAATTCAAATGTGCCAAAGTGAGGCTGGACATGTCGCTCACAGAATCCCGAGACCCAGTAGTGAGAGGAGTTGCTCCAACCCTAGCAACAGGGAAGAAATGGACCCCGGCTGCAGCTGTACTGGAGGCGAAATCTGCCCTCCACCACTGAGACGTAGTAGGCCATGTTCAACAAGGCAGAGGCGGCCTTGGCCTGGGAATAAAAACACCTACCTGGCAAAAGGCGACTACTACCGAACGGCGAACTATGGTGGTTGAGGAGGTTCGCCGACAGGAAGAAGCAGCCAGATGTGCTAAAGCCGTAGCACAAGCCAAACAGGGTCGCTGGATGAGGTGGGAGGGTGTTGAAAAGAGGAAACTCACATGGAGTGACCTCTGGAGCATGGAATGAAACAGGCTGAGTTTCATCATCAAGGCCACATATGATGTCCTGCCCTCTCCCATAAATCTAAATCTCTGGTTTGGAGAGAATCCATCTTGCTCCCTGTGTACAGCCCCAGCAACCCTCAAGCATATCTTGGTTGGCTGCAAGACCAGCCTTACCCAAGGCAGATACACCTGGCGACACAATCAGGTGCTCAGGTACTTGGCAGCTGAACTCGATTGCAAGAGGGTTTCCATCAATGCCCAACCCTTCAACAACCAGGAAGGGCCCCGGCGGTTTCCAGCTTTCATTCGAGAGGGGGATAAACTGAAGGCCAACCCTTCACTTCCCAACTTAGGCTCACTAAACTCAGCCAGGGATTGGGAAATGCGAGTGGACTTGGGCGAGAAGCTCATCTTCCCGACAGAGATCGCAACAACCACCTTGCGACCAGACTTCGTCCTCTGGTCCAATTCTAACCAGCTCGCTTACATCATTGAGCTTACAGTCCCCTGGGAGGATGCAGTCGACGAAGCGTACGAGCGTAAGAAGCTGTGGTACGCCAACCTAGCAGCCGAAGCAGAGGACAGAGGCTGGAAGGTGAAGGTGCGCCCTGTGGAGGTGGGTTGTAGGGGCTTTGTTGCCAGCTCCACAGCAAAACTCCTGAGGGAACTAGGAGTCAGGGGGCAGGCCCACAGGAGAGTGATCAAAGAGCTAGCCAACACTGCTGAGAGGACTAGCCACTGGATCTGGCTCAAAAGGAGAGACGCCGTCTGGGCTGCCAGGGTGAACAGCTAACCACAGGTCACGCACCCAGGACCGATCAACCTCTGGTGGGCCTGCCTCAGCGGAGGGTGTCTTTAGATAAAAGGCCGAAAAACCCTGTGATGCTGAGGTACACAACTGATGATGTGTCCTGGTGGTGGCAATGTCACCTTGGCAGACATCTCCAGTTTGATCTCCACTGAATCGGTTGCAGTGCAAACACTAGGGATTTTAACAACCAGTCCTTTTTCGAATCTTGAATCTTGAATCCAGACATGCTGCTAGCACCGTCGAAACCTTTTCCAATCATGTCCTTCAACGGAATTTGATGCTTGGCAAGCTCTTCAACAAGGACGTCCGACAATGACTTTCCTTTTAAACTTTGGACGTGTTTAAGTCCAACAACGCGCTCGTAGATGGCATGCTCGTAAACATATCTGAGCACGACTGACAGAAAGGAATGCTGGTAACTTGTCACCTCGTCACATTCAGCAGAATAGACCCTGCTTTTCTTTACCTGCTCCTTGGTGGTCTCCAGTACATTATCAGAAAGTATGCCTATCATCTCGTTCTGAATGTCATTGCTTAGCCAGGAAACGTTTCCAGGATGGTTTCGAGCCAATTTTGGAGTGGCGCATGATAGTTCGCGAGAAACTTGATCTCTTCAAGAAACTTCCCCCGGTTTAAGGACGTTGTTTTCTAGTCGTGTCCACGAAAAGCTCCGTTCTGCAATGCGATGTGTCGCACCACATCTAAGATAACAGCCGCAATCTCGCTGTTCTCTTTCTTCGCTCGCTCTCCTTTTGAAGCGTTTGCAGCTTCTGCCTCAGAAAGCTGAGCACTGATTGGTGCCATTGTTCTTCTGCATATTGCCCTCTCTCTGCTCAATGGATGCATTCTTGATTTACCATGCGTTCGAGCCCGCCATCTTTTCCAGTGGCGTTCTTCCAATTTCGAAACCCTCCGTGATGAAAGGTGCTTCGGCACAGCCAACTAGAAATAACGAGAGAGTAATTGTTACTCCTTGCTGCATATATTCCCAGTTCAAACACTAATTGAAATACGTTAACTTAGTGACAAAAGGCGATTTTTGGTGTCGTTTTTACATGAAAAATAATCATTTTCAATTCAAAACTTTGTTGCAGACTCAGGGTCCATAACAGACAAAGACAAACAGGTGAAAGACAAACCCCAGACAATACACAGAGTAAACACAATAAAACCATTTAAATGGAACAAATCGGTGTCTTATAAGAAGGCAGTTGTACCATTTATCAGTTGCATCCAATAGTTTTAAAGTTCAAAACGCGGTAAGGAAGAACCTTTCGCAAAACAACCAAAAACTGAATATTCTCGAAACTTTGTAGACTTTCTCCAAGTCTATTTTACCCCGTAAGTACACTCATGTATTTGATATGAAACAGGGCTCTCCTAACAAAGCAGAACATTTCAATAGTGTTTCTTAAGGTTTCTTAAATTCTAGGTAACCTGTTCAGCATCAAATTGTGCACATTTATCTATACGCACAAAATCATGGCAAGACCAAGCCGCAGTGTCTTCTGGCGATAAATTATGGGATTTTTCTTTTGACTTCAAGGAGATTTTCAGTGATAAATCAATATTTTAGACTCCTTTTTATCCAAATCAGGGAATTCTACGCGGTGTTTTGAACTTTAAACTTGAAATACTGTTTCTTACATTTCAAAATCCGAGTAGCGGCGTTTCTTAAGTTTCCCTAAGTCCCCAGCGCTGGTTTCTATTCTAAATGAAGTGTTGTGATTGGTCAGGAATCTGTCTACATTAATTCCCGGCAACATGCCTACTGGCCTGCACGGTGGCCAGGGGTTAGCGCTGTAGCCTCACAGCAAGGAGGTCCTGGGTTCGAGCCCCGGGGTTGTCCAACCTTGGGAGTCGTCCCAGTTCGTCCTCTGTGTGAAGTTTGCATGTTCTCCCCGTGTCTGCATGGGTTTCCTCCGGGGGCTCCGGTTTCCTCCCACAGTCCAAAGACATGTAGGTCAGGTGACTCAAACACATGTAGGTCAGGTGACTCAAACACATGTAGGCCAGGTGACTCAAAGACGTGTAGGTCAGGTGAACTAAAGACATGTAGGTCAGGTGACTCAAAGACGTGTAGGTCAGGTGACTCAAAGACATGTAGGTCAGGTGACTCAAAGACGTGTAGGTCAGGTGACTCAAAGACATGTAGGTCAGGTGACTCAAAGACATGTAGGTCAGGTGACTCAAAGACATGTAGGTCAGGTGACTCAAAGACGTGTAGGTAAGGTGACTCAAAGACGTGTAGGTCAAATGACTCAAAGACATGTAGGTCAGGTGACTCAAAGACACGTAGGTCAGGTGAATCGGCCGTACTTAATTGTCTCTAGGTGTGTGTGTGTGTGTGTGTGTGTGTGTGAGTGTGAGTGTGAGTGTGAGTGTGAGAGTGTGGTGGCCTGGCGGTGTCTCCCCGCCTGCCGCCCAATGACTGCTGGGATAGGCTCCAGCATCCCGCGACCCTGAGAGCAGGATAAGCGGTTCGGATAATGGAGGGATGGATGCCTAATGGCAGATGTGCAAGTAGATGTCGCCCTCTAGAGGCCAAAAACAAACCAAAAACGGAAATGACATCATGTTTGTTTACCCCGAATTAGAGCATGGTGCATATTAAGTCAAATTTATTTAAATCGTGTGTGTGTGTGTGTGTGTGTGTGTGTGTGTGTGCGCGCGCGCGCCAGCTGGGCTTTTTCAAGCGGAACCGCCCCCCCATCGATGATGATGATGACGACGATGATGATGAAGAGCAGCTGGCTGAGGAATGTAAACATGCCGAAATGAAATAACACATATGCCATATCACACGCGCGCACACACACACACACACACACACAGCCAACATGATGCCACACTATATACAACACATATTCCTATCCTGCTTTAATTTTACAACGTAAACAATCACTTATCATTAGCATTATAATTATAGTAATCACTGTTGTGGTTACAATTATCTTTATTATCACTGTTGTTGTTGTGGTTACAGTGATCTTATTATCACTGTTGTTGTTGTGGTTACAATGATCTCTATGATCACTTTTGTGGTTACAATGATCTTATTATCACTGTTGTTGTTGTTGTTGTTGTTACAATGATCTTATTTTCACTGTCACTGCTGTGGTTACAATGATCTTATTATCACTGTTGTTGTTGTGGTTACAATGATCTTATTATCACTGTTGTTGTTGTTACAATGATCTTATTATCACTGTTGTTGTTGTTGTTACAATGATCTTATTATCACTGTTGTTGTTGTGGTTACAATGATCTTATTATCACTGTTGTTGTTGTGGTTACAATGATCTTATTATCACTGTTGTTGTTGTGGTTACAATGATCTTATTATCACTGTTGTTGTTGTTACAATGATCTTATTATCACTGTTGTTGTTGTGGTTACAATTATCTTATTATCACTGTTGTTGTTGTTGTTACAATGATCTTATTATCACTGTTGTTGTTGTTACAATGATCTTATTATCACTGTTGTTGTTGTTGTGGTTACAATGATCTTATTATCACTGTTGTTGTTGTTACAATGATCTTATTATCACTGTTGTTGTTGTTGTTGTTACAATGATCTTATTATCACTGTTGTTGTTGTTGTTGTGGTTGTTACAATGATCTTATGATCACTGTTGTTGTTGTGGTTACAATGATGTTATTATCACTGTTGTTGTTGTTGTTGTTGTTGTTGTTACAATGATCTTATGATCACTGTCGTTGCTGTGGTTGTCGTCTCCTGTCCTGTGCTGATGTGCTGATGTGCTGATGTGCGGGTTTGTTCGGGCTCAGGTGTGTATGTTGTGTATGGAAGTGATACCAGTAATAAGGAGGAGGAGGAGGAGGTGGTGGTCTTCTCTCCCCTCCTCTTCATCTCCTCGCCCCCCGCCGTGTTACGCT
This sequence comes from Lampris incognitus, assembly GCF_029633865.1. NCBI lineage: Eukaryota > Metazoa > Chordata > Actinopteri > Lampriformes > Lampridae > Lampris > Lampris incognitus. The sequence goes on from NC_079220.1 coordinate 991,589, forward strand.
GCTTCATCGTCATGTGGTTTGTTCATTAAAGGAAGTGTGTGTCTGTCCCTCGCCGGCCTTCTGTCCTCTCTCGTCTGAAACACCGTTGCTGCAGTGCGGCCTCCGAGTCCCGGCCTCCGAGTCCCGGACCCCGAGTCCCGGCCTCCGAGTCCCGGCCTCCGAGTCCCGGCCCCCGAGTCCCGGCCCCCGAGTCCCGGCCTGAAAGGAGGCAGGAGGCACAGATCTGGTTTGATGGCAGCTCCTGTGTTGCCTACACCCCACGACCACAGGACTGCTCTTTTATTTGCTCCCAAAAGCCCCCCCACACCACCCCCCCCCAAAAAAACAACATTTTTTCCTCCTTTTCTCCCCAATTTCCTTGGTCAATTACCCCGCTCTTCCGAGCTGCTCCACCCCCCCCCCCGCTGATCCGGGGAGGGCTGCAGACTACCACATGCCTCCTCCCATACATGTGGAGCCACCAGCTGCTGCTTTTCACCTGACCGGGAGGAGTTTCACCAGGAGCACGTAGCGCGTGGGAGGATCACGCTAGTCCCCCAGCTCCCGCTCCCCCCTGAACAGCAGCCCCGACTGACCAGAGGGGGCGCTAGTGCACCGACATGGACACATCCAGCTTTCCATCAGCAGACAAGGCCAATTGAGTTTGTAGGGACGCCCGACCAAGTCGGAGGTAACACGGGGATTCGAACCGACGGTCCTTGTGTTGTTAGGCAACATAATAGACCGCTACACCACCCGGATGGCCCCAAATCACTCTTAAAGACATCAGTCTTAGTCACGGTCCTACAGTGAGTCAGTCAGGAAAATGGTCGTCCACCCAGTTTGAGTCGAACCCCCAAACAATAACACACCACAGCATAAACCAAACACCCAAATTACAACAATTTCCACTGGAAACATGGACAGTCCCGTGAGCCCCAGCACACATCATCCATCAGCCCGGGCCACCACCTCCTCCAGTCGCTACTTAGACCCCCACCTGCCGGCCCAAACAAGGTTGGATCGGTTCTTCTGGACACAACGATTACTGACAGAAAGGTTTCACCATCATCTACGTGACGTCGTCAGTCTCACCTGACTGCAGGTACCCCCACCCTTATAAACAATGCAGTGACTGCAGGTACCCCCACCCTTATAAACAATGCAGTGACTGCAGGTACCCCCACCCTTATAAACAATACAGTGACTGCAGGTACCCCCACCCTTATAAACAATGCAGTGACTGCAGGTACCCCCACCCTTATAAACAATGCAGTGACTGCAGGTACCCCCACCCTTATAAACAATGCAGTGACTGCAGGTACCCCCACCCTTATAAACAATGCAGTGACTGCAGGTACCCCCACCCTTATAAACAATGCAGTGACTGCAGGTACCCCCACCCTTATAAACAATACAGTGACTGCAGGTACCCCCACCCTTATAAACAATACAGTGACTGCAGGTACCCCCACCCTTATAAACAATGCAGTGACTGCAGGTACCCCCACCCTTATAAACAATGCAGTGACTGCAGGTACCCCCACCCTTATAAACAATGCAGTGACTGCAGGTACCCCCACCCTTATAAACAATACAGTGACTGCAGGTACCCCCACCCTTATAAACAATGCAGTGACTGCAGGTACCCCCACCCTTATAAACAATGCAGTGACTGCAGGTACCCCCACCCTTATAAACAATACAGTGACTGCAGGTACCCCCACCCTTATAAACAATACAGTGACTGCAGGTACCCCCACCCTTATAAACAATACAGTGACTGCAGGTGTCCCCACCCTTATAAACAATGCAGTGACTGCAGGTACCCCCACCCTTATAAACAATACAGTGACTGCAGGTGTCCCCACCCTTATAAACAACACAGTGGCATAACGAGCAGTTTCATATGCAGATGTGGACGTGTCCACTAACGAAGTACTCGGACCTGTCACCATCTCACAACGCCGTGATGGCAGCTGTTCCCCAACCCTCTAGTACACATGACCACTGTAACGCCAGTTCACGCTCACACACATATTTGCATATGAGACTGGTCGTTGGTTCGGGTCGTTACGCCTACAGAATAGAGATCGTGCAGAAGTATCGATCACGTTCGCGACGTGTAAGACGTCACGTGACGTCACTGGACCGCCGCCATTACCGTTCGACTGGAGCTAAACTCAAAATATTGAGAATGTTGCGTGTTTTCACACTGTTTCCATGGTTTGTCGGTCATAACGAGTTGAGAAGATGCTGTTGTCATTCGTAAAGGGGCTAATTACTGCCATGGCATCCGCTGCCGTGGTAACAGCACCGACAGCATCGAGCCGAGGACGGGTAGAAGCGCCCGACTCCATCGGTGAATGGCAGGTGTGGTTATTGCAGCAGCCCAGAGCGAACCAGGCTCTCGGCGGTGACGAGGCCGACTGCATGTCGGTGGTTCGAGTGGACTGGTGAACCTGGGGGGTTTTCCCTGCGAGGTCTCCTCTCAAAGGCTCAGCCGACCTAAAAGGGGATTTTAGAGTGTAGACTTGCCTGATTCACCAGGAACTAGGAAGAGTTCACTCAGAGGATAAAACAAATGACCCAAAACAGGTCTAGCTTGATAAAGTGGACTGTTAACCTGGCACAAACATAGACCGGTCTCATCTTCATTGAAAAACATAAAATAGATATTAGACGAAACTAATTAGAAATCGCAACTTAAAACAACCCAACTGGAATTAAAAAGGGGTTCAAACCAGGGATTTCAGTACATGGAGATGCATGAATGTGTGACACGTCGCTGTGAAGAGTTTTCGTGTTCAAGTCACGTTACACTGTCGTGTCGCTACATTGACAGCTGGCTCATTTTGGAGCCCAGTCTCTGGTCTGCTCGACCTCTCCTTAAGAGCCCGGATCTGGTCCAGTGTGAGATAGTGACACAAGTGTTACATTGTTCCATCTTATTTTCTATTGCATCACAGTACAACATATCTCTCGGTCTGGGTGACGTGTCCACAGGTCGCCCATGATAATATTTATGAGGAAAGGCCGAAGAAGAAATGGCGGGAGCCCGTTGAGAGCGCGTCTGCGCTGCTGTCTCGGGGCGACCGGATCCTATCTGGCCTCTAATAACGCGTGATATCTTAGACTCTTTACTGCCCACCAGGCCGGATTAACTCACCCAACCTCGGCGTTGCTGATAAATGAACACAGGTTGGAATCAACTGATTGCAACAAGACAATCTTCGTGGTGGCGCCATTGAATTACCGACAGCGCGCGATCACCGGCAGCTCCGGCTGAACAACAATGGCGGACGCGCTTCCGTCTTTACGTCTTTTGTGACGTAGACAGCTCACTGGCACTGCTGTAGGATCTCTAGTCTGTGATTATGCCACTGTATTGTTTATAAGGGTGGGGGTACCTGCGGTCACTGTATTGTTTATAAGGGTGGGGGTACCTGCGGTCACTGTATTGTTTATAAGGGTGGGGGTACCTGCGGTCACTGTGTTGTTTATAAGGGTGGGGGTACCTGCGGTCACTGTATTGTTTATAAGGGTGGGGGTACCTGCAGTCACTGTATTGTCTATAAGGGTGGGGGTACCTGCAGTCACTGTATTGTTTATAAGGGTGGGGGTACCTGCAGTCACTGTATTGTCTATAAGGGTGGGGGTACCTGCAGTCACTGTATTGTTTATAAGGGTGGGGGTACCTGCAGTCACTGTATTGTTTATAAGGGTGGGGGTACCTGCGGTCACTGTACTGTTTATAAGGGTGGGGGTACCTGCAGTCACTGTATTGTTTATAAGGGTGGGGGTACCTGCAGTCAGTCAGTGTGCATCTTAACTCCTGGAGTGATTCTGAATTGCTGGTTCATCTAGAACAGAGTAAGTATCATCTTTCTATCTTAACAAGTTGCTACTAGTCTTATTCCAGCTGCTTGAGTATTAGTCCTTTTCTCTATAATAATAATCATAATAATAATAAACCAATCTTGTATAGCGCTTTTCAAGTACTCAAAGTCGCTTTACAATAAATGGAGTGAAACAAGACGACAGATGAACATAACACAGACATACATACAGGAGTGCGGGGTGTGGCCTGCGGGGTGTGGCCTGCGGGGTGTGGCCTGCGGGGTGTGGACAATTAGCAATCAGTGTTCTTTAAATCACTGCTGCTGCTTCCAAGCGTCAGGCAAACAGGTCTAGGTTTAACGAAGGCTAAAGTGAACAAAGGCAAGCACGACTCTTTCAAGCCAAGGCTTCGTCAAGCACGGACTGCTCTTTTTAGATCCGGTCACTCATCAGTATTGTGTGTACCTAGTATAGACTATGTGTTTCCTCCGCATTCCTGTCCTTTCCTCTTCCCGGGGCTGGCATAGACGTATGGTCATTCCTAGGTGCTGTGACCCTACCGATCTCATCCGTCCCACTCTCTCCACTCACGCTGAGCAAGTGGTGATGGGAGGGCTCTGGAATTGATTGCCAGTCTGCGGTGCCTGAAGCTGAGTTTATCTCAGGCTACGCATCCTTGGTCTCCTTCAACTTCCTTGCTCTAACTGAGACCTGGATCATGCCAGAAAACACTACCACACCTGCAGCTCTGTCTGATGTGTACTCTTTTTCTCACACTCCCAGAGCTGGGAGGCAGGGTGGTGGTACTGGCCTGCTGATCTCCCTGAAATGGAAATACTCTCTTGTTTCCATTCCACACTTTTCTCCGCCCTCTTTTGAATTTCATGCTGTTACTGTCTCTTATCCAGTCAAACTCACCACCGTGGTTGTGTACCGCCCACCAGGCCCCCTTGGTGAGTTTCTGGAGGAGCTTGACACACTTGTCTCGCACTTGTCTCACACTTCCCTGTTGATGACTCTGCACTTATCCTTCTCAGTGACTTCAACATCCACACTAACAAGCTAGATCCATTCCTCCTTTGACCTTGTGTTGTTAAAGGTGTATTTCGTATGTCTTTCTGTCTTCTTGGTGCAGTGGTTAGCGCGGTCGCCTCACAGCAAGAAGGTCCTGGGTTCGAGCTCCGGGGTGGTCCAAACTTGGGGGTCGACCCATGTCATCCTCTGTGTGGAGTTTGCATGTTCTCCCTGTCTATGTGGGTTTCCTCTGGGGGCTCCGGTTTCCTCCCAAAGTCCAAAGACATGTAGGTCAGGTGACTCAAAAGACATGTAGGTCAGGTGACTCAAAGACATGTAGGTCAGGTGACTCAAAGACATGTAGGTCCGGTGACTCAAAGACATGTAGACCAGGTGACTCAAAGACATGTAGGTCAGGTGACTCAAAGACATGTAGGTCAGGTGAATCAAAGACATGTAGGTCAGGTGACTCAAAGACATGTAGGTCAGGTGAATCAAAGACATGTAGGCCAGGTGACTCAAAGACATGTAGGTCAGGTGAACCAAAGACATGTAGGTCAGGTGACTCAAAGACATGTAGGTCAGGTGACTCAAAGACATGTAGGTCAGGTGAATCAAAGACATGTAGGCCAGGTGACTCAAAGACATGTAGGTCAGGTGAACCAAAGACATGTAGGTCAGGTGACTCAAAAGACATGTAGGTCAGGTGACTCAAAGACATGTAGGTCAGGTGACTCAAAGACATGTAGGTCCGGTGACTCAAAGACATGTAGACCAGGTGACTCAAAGACATGTAGGTCAGGTGACTCAAAGACATGTAGGTCAGGTGAATCAAAGACATGTAGGTCAGGTGACTCAAAGACATGTAGGTCCGGTGACTCAAAGACATGTAGATCAGGTGACTCAAAGACATGTAGGCCAGGTGACTCAAAGACATGTAGGCCAGGTGACTCAAAGACATGTAGGTCAGGTGACTCAAAGACATGTAGGTCCGGTGAATCAAAGACATGTAGGCCAGGTGAATCAAAGACATGTAGGTCAGGTGACTCAAAGACATGTAGATCAGGTGAATCAAAGACATGTAGGTCCGGTGAATCAAAGACATGTAGGTCCGGTGACTCAAAGACATGTAGGTCCGGTGAATCAAAGACATGTAGATCAGGTGAATCAAAGACATGTAGGTCCGGTGACTCAAAGACATGTAGGTCCGGTGACTCAAAGACATGTAGGTCAGGTGACTCAAAGACATGTAGGTCCGGTGAATCAAAGACATGTAGATCAGGTGACTCAAAGACATGTAGGTCAGGTGACTCAAAGACATGTAGGTCAGGTGACTCAAAGACATGTAGGTCAGGTGACTCAAAGACATGTAGGTCCGGTGAATCAAAGACATGTAGGTCAGGTGACTCAAAGACATGTAGGTCCGGTGACTCAAAGACATGTAGGTCAGGTGACTCAAAGACATGTAGGTCAGGTGACTCAAAGACATGTAGGTCAGGTGACTCAAAGACATGTAGGTCAGGTGACTCAGTCGTACTAAATTGTCCGTATGTGTGAGTGTGTATGTGCATGTGAGTGTGTGTATGTGCATGTGTGTGTATGTGTGTGCATATGTGTTTGCATGTGTGTGTGTGTGTGTGTGTGTATATGTGCATGTGCGTGAGAGTGAGTGTGTGTGTCTGTGCGTGTGTGTGTGGGCCCTGTGTGATAGTCTGGCGGCCTGTCCAGGGTGTCTCCCGCCTGCCACCCAGTGACTGCTGGGATAGGCTCCCACATCCCTGAGAGCAGGATAAGCGGTGTGTATAACGGATGGATAATAATGGATGGATGGATGGATGGATGGATGAACGGACGGACGGATGGAAATGTTTTGTATTTGTTTTCAATAAAGTTCAGAAAAGAGTATGGACAGTGGAAGTGGAGAGGAAGTGAACAAGCTGGCAGAGATGTTACCGGAACTACGTCAGCACCACGGTGTGCACGTAGGCCGGTAACAGCACAATGAAGAGCGGGTCTGAAAATACAGCATGTTTTATTTCATAACACAGAAGAAATGTATTTCAAATAAAAAACATAAAGCAACATCTGAGCTCCTCTTAAATAACCTGAATAAATAAATAATTTACAAATAAACATATAAATAAACCATCCGATAAATAAATAAATACATAAATACTGATGTAGAAAATGTCTTTTTAAAAAATCTCAATTTGTTCCCATTTTAAAATGATTCTCCTGGTAGCCAGTAGAGGGCGCTTTAGCGCTCTGCTGGCCATACCGGCAGCCAGCGGGGTGTGTTTGCTTTGTGCTGGTATTACTGGGAACCAGTGGGGCGTCTGACTGTGGCGAACAGCAGGTCCAGTTGTTCCAGATGTTTTCTGGTCTCTTTTCTGATCAGTTCCCAGGAAGCAGGACTGGAGCTCTGCACACAGAGAAATACTACATCAGTACCACTACTGCTGCAAATACTACAACCACTGGTACTACTGCAAATACTACATCAGTACCACTACTGCTGGAAATATCATTACCACTACAGCTGGTACTGCTGGAAATATCAGTACCAATACTACTGCAAATACTACAACCACTGGTGCTACTGGAAATACTACATCAGTACCACTACTGCTGGTACTGCTGGAAATATCAGTACCACTACTACTGCAAATACTACAACCACTGGTACTACTGGAAATACAACATCAGTACCACTACTGCTGTTACTGCTTGAAATATCAGTACCACTACTACTGCAAATACTACTACAACCACTGGTACTACTGGAAATACAACATCAGTACCACTACTGCTGGAAATACTACTACAACCAATGATACTACTTGAAATACTACATTGGTACTACTACTACTTAAAATTCCGCTATAATTGCTGAAACTACTGTAAATACTACATCAATATTAGTACTATTTGGATAATAGTACAGCCAGTGACACTGAAGAACTACGACAAATACTACATCAGTCCTACGAATACTGGGAATGGTACATCGTTACGACCACTACTGTTGGTAGATGTACTTGTAGTACTAGTGCTTGTACTTTTACTAAGTTGAAGACATACCATCTCACGCAGAGTTCTGTTGGCCAGTTTCCTGTAGTATCGTGTCAGTCTGGGGCCCGACTTCCTGTTTGAAACCTGCACGTGACAAACACACCAACATTCACTTCCTGTTTGTATTAGTAGCGAGTTAGTTCCTAGATAGTGCTACTAGCCAGTACTTAGTGCTGTTAGTTGGTAGTACTTCCTGTCTGTTTGTTGTCTGTCTGCTCACACAGAAGGGGACACAGACTATCTGCTGGTGTGTGTTGGTTGTGTGTCTGTCTGGCTGTCTGGCTGTCTGTGTATCGGATTGTGTGCCTGTCCATTCCATATGCCCTGATGGGTTGTGTGTGTGTGTGTGTGTGTGTGTGTGTGTGTGTGTGTGTGTGTGTGTGTGTGTGTGTGTGTGTGTGTACTCACACAGGGGGTGAGACCATCTTTCTGTCTGTGCAGAGTGATGAGGAAAATATCAGTCTTGCTGGTTTCCCAGTTAGCGGAGGAGAGGTTGCCTTGGTGATAAAGATCGATGATGAGCTCCAAACTGTCCTTAATGAACTTTAACCTTGTCTCTACCTGAACACACACAGAGACACACACAGAGACACACACATAGAGACACACACATAGAGAGACACAGAGACACACACATAGAGAGACACAGAGGCACACAGAGACAGTTAACTTTGCTGGATCCAACCATAAATCGATAGACAGATAATCAGTGTTGTGTTGTGTTGTGTGTGATGTGTTGTGTTGTGTTGGAGAGTGATAGATAGATAGATAGATAGATAGATAGATAGATAGATAGATAGATAGATAGATAGATAGATAGATAGATACATAGATACATAGATACATACATACATGTAGATAGATGGATGGATAGACAGACAGACAGACAGACAGACAGACAGACAGACAGACAGACAGACAGACAGATAGATAGATAGATAGATAGATAGATAGATAGATAGATAGATAGATAGATAGATAGATAGATAGATAGATAGATAGATAGATAGATAGATACAGTACCTTAGTTCTTCTCATGTTTGTGTACAAGGTATAAGGGAATGAGACAGGACACTCCTGTTCAGTCATGCGGCCACCCTGCACACAAAAACACACACACACACATGTTCATTATACACACACACACTGTAGCACACACTCTCTCTCACGTTCTCTCTGTCTCTTTCTCACACAAAAACATATAATGTAAAATATAAACTGTGTGAATATAATGTAAAATATAAACTGTGTGAATATAATGTTAAATATAAACTGTGTGAATATAATGTAAAATATAAACTGTGTGAATATAATGTTAATTATAAACTGTGTGAATATAATGTTAAATATAAACTGTGTGAATATATTAAATATAAACTGTGTGAATATAATATTAAATATAAACTATATGAATATAATGTTAACTATAAACTGTGTGAATATAATGTTGAATAAAAACTGTGTGAATATAATGTTAAATATAAACTGTGTGAATATAATGTTAATTATAAACTGTGTGAATATGTTAATTATAAACTTTGTGAATATAATATTAAATATAAACTGTGTGAATATAATGTTAAATATAAACTGTGTGAATATATTAAATATAAACTGTGTGAATATAATATTAAATATAAACTGTGTATATAATGTTAAATGTAAACTGTGTGAATATATTAAATATAAACTGCGAGAATATAATATTAAATATAAAATGTGTGAATATAATGTTAATTATAAACTGTCTGAATACAATGTTAAATATAAACTATGTGAATATAATGTTAAATGTAAACTGTGAATATAATGTGAAATGTAAACTGTGAATATAATGTGAAATGTAAACTATGTGAATATAATGTTACATATAAACTGTGAATATAATATTAAATATGAACTGTGTGAATATAATGTTAAACATAAACTGTGTGAATATAATGTTAATTATAAACTATGTGAATATGTTAATTATAAACTTTGTGAATATATTAAATATAAACTGTGTGAATATAATGTTAAATATAAACTGTGAATATATTAAATATAAACTGTGTGAATATAATATTAAATATAAACTGTGTATATAATGTTAAATGTAAACTGTGTGAATATATTAAATATAAACTGCGTGAATATAATATTAAATATAAACTGTGTGAATATGTTAATTATAAACTGTGTGAATATGTTAAATATAAACTATGTGAATATAATGTGAAATGTAAACTGTGAATATAATGTGAAATGTAAACTGTGAATATAATGTGAAATGTAAACTATGTGAATATAATGTTACATATAAACTGTGAATATAATATTAAATATGAACTGTGTGAATATAATGTTAAATATAAACTGTGAATATATTGAATATAAACAGTGCGAATATAATATTAAATATAAACTACGTGAATGTGATATTAAATGTAAACTGTGAATATAATATTGAATACAAGCTATGTGAATATAATGTTAAATGTAAGATATGTGAATATAATGTGAAATGTAAACTATGTGAATATAATGTTACATGTGAAGCCTGACAAAACAGGTAACGTGTGTGAATGTCCGATAATTAATAAAATTATTAACTCCAGTTAGTTCCACGTGTATATAACGTATATAATGTGTACATCTTCTAAAATGAAGGTACATTAATGAAGCTATTAACTCTAGTTAGTTCCACGTGTATATAACGTATATAATGTATAAATCTTAGAAAGTGAAGGTAAATTAATAAAATTATTAACTCCAGTTAGTTCCACGTGTATATAACGTATATAATGTGTACATCTTCTAAAGTGAAGGTACATTAATAAAGCTATTAACTCTAGTTAGTTCCACGTGTATATAACGTATATAATGTATAAATCTTAGAAAGTGAAGGTAAATTAATAAAATTATTAACTCCAGTTAGTTCCACGTGTATATGACGTATATAATATATGCATCTTATAAAGTGAGGGTACGTTAATAAAACTATTAACTCCAGTTAGTTCCACGTGTATATAACGTATATAATGTATACATCTTAGAAAGTGAAGGTGAATTAATAAAAACCAATAACTCCAGTTAGTCCCACGTGTATATGACGTATATAATGTATACATCTTATAAAGTGGGTACATTAATAAAACTAATAACTCCAGTTAGTTCCACGTGTATATGACGTATATAATGTATGCATCTTATAAAGTGAAGGTACGTTAATAAAACTAATAACTCCAGTTAGTTCCACGTGTATATAACGTATATAATGTATACATCTTATAAAGTGAAGGTACATTAATAAAACTAATAACTCCAGTTAGTTCCACGTGTATATAACGTATATAATGTGTACATCTTATAAAGTGAAGGTACAATAATAAAACTAATAACTCCAGTTAGTTCCACGTGTATATAACATATATAATGTATACATCTCATAAAGTGAAGGTACATTAATAAAACTAATAACTCCAGTTAGTTCCACGTGTATATAACGTATATAATGTGTACATCTTATAAAGTGAAGGTACATTAATAAAACTAATAACTCCAGTTAGTTCCACGTGTATATAACGTATATGATGTATACATCTTATAAAGTGAAGGTACATTAATAAAACTAATAATTCCAGTTAGTTCCACGTGTATATAACGTATATAATGTATACATCTTATAAAGTGAAGGTACATTAATAAAACTAATAACTCCAGTTAGTTCCACGTGTATATAACGTATATAATGTATACATCTTATAAAGTGAAGGTACATTAATAAAACTAATAACTCCAGTTAGTTCCACGTGTATATAACGTATATAATGTATACATCTTATAAAGTGAAGGTACATTAATAAAACTAATAACTCCAGTTAGTTCCACTTGTCGTAGTAACTCACCATCTGCTCCAACTGCGTCAGGGACCTGTTGCTAAGGAGACCGTAGCTTTGCAGCCAATCGCAGCAGCGGACCAGGCACGTGACGCCGCAGAGCAGGAAGAGCAGGCGGATCCAGCTGTGCATGGTGACAGATGAAATATTCATATGAAATAATATGAAGCAGATTGAAATGGACGTTGGTTGTGTGTAGTCTGTAAGGTGTGATCATGGTCGGTACCTGAAGGAAGCATTTTAAACCCAGTCTGGAAAGAGAAAGAAAGAAATTCCCACTTTCACCTCTGGAACGCGTCTTTTCACTTTCCAAACTCTCCGTCATTCCTGCCGAGCGACAAACGATCAGCTGCTGCGCTTCATGCTCTCCCCTCAGCACACGGGGGTTTCAGAGGACCTGCAGAAAACCTGCGCTGGAAAACGAGTCCAGGCAAATAGTGAAATGTGGTTAAAGGGAAGGTTTCATATGGAGTTTAATTTCGGAAGGGATAGTTAAGCTGCACTTTCACTTTAACAAGTTCTACAACGTCACCATTTCTTTAGCCGAGTCAACCGGCTGCTGAACTTCTGTTCCATCCTTCAGTCTTTCCTGAAGACTTCTCTCTCTCTCTCCCTCCCTCTCCCCCTCTCTCTCTGTCTCTCCCTCTCTCCCTCCCTCTCTCTCTCTCCCTCCCTCTCTCTCTCTCTCTCCCTCTCTCTCTCTCCCTTTCTCTGTCTCTCCCTCTCTCTCTCTCCCTCCCTCTCTCTTTCTCTCCCTCTCTCTCGCGCTCTCAATCTCTCTCTCTCTTTCTCGCGCTCTCTCGCTCTCTCCCTCAGTCACTCCCTCTCGCGCTCTCTCTCTCAATCTCTCTCTCCATCTCTCTCAATCTCGCTCTCTCTCTCTCAATCTCTCTCTCTCTCTCTCAATCTCTATCTTCGTTCTTCCTTTACTTTTTCTTTCTCATGGTCAGGCGTTACAACCAGCTCCTCCTCTCCTGCCTTCCGACGCTATTTTCCGTTTTTATTGACAAAGCGACTGCAGACATGTGCTCAGCATAATGGTAGACGGTATGAATATAAATACATAAGTCACAATGCGCAGCATAATGGTAGATTCCTGTTCTCTTCCAGGTTATCGTCTCTCCATTACTAGTGTAAACTACTAATAAGACACGTTAGCCCCTAGCTAGCTAACGGGTCTGACCCTTTAGCCGAGCGGTTAGTGACGTCGCCTTGTGGTGCAGTACACCCGTATCGAATCCCGCACCGGGCAAGAGAATAACCGGTTACACTTGTATCCATATGTGTTGATGAGGAAGACTGTGATCTGGTTTACACAGAGCACCATTAAGCAAAAGTGCCCCAACGTCCTTTCCACGACCTAAAATGTCCCCAGCAAGAACAGCCCGCAGCTCCGCCATGTTGGAGGACGGCGACGCCTCAGCAGCCCGCCACCCTTCACACGGACGTCCTCGTTGTCGGTCTGGGTTTACCAGAACCACGTTTTCAGCGAAAATCGGACGAACGCAGGGAAATAAGACGTCGCAGTTGTGGTCCACTCTTCGAAAAGCAGTTTGCAAAACAGATTCTACAAAGTTCTGGCCTGACGGCGCAAAGCATCAGATTCGAACCAGGGAAACAGCGCAGAAACTGACCACAGTTGAATATGACCCAGGACTAGTTTCCCAAACCAGCCGGTTGAATACATGCATGGAGTAAAGACGCGATTAGGGTTTTTGCTTACTGGACCGGCCCGGTCCGGTCCGACCGGGTTCTTACACCTCTGCGGCCAGGGGAGCTGTGGTGTATGACTCACATCCGGCCACTCCGACTCTACAACACGATCAGCTCAGCACGGCGCA
>NC_079220.1:1007715-1027715 GCF_029633865.1 Lampris incognitus
TCTTAGCAATTTCTCGCATGGAATAGCCTTCATTTCTAAGAACAAGAATAGACTGTCGAGTTTCAGATGAAAGTTCTCTTTTTCTGGCCATTTTGAGTGTTTAATTGACCCCACAAATGTGATGCTCCAGAAACTCAATCTGCTCAAAGGAAGGTCAGTTTTGTAGCTTCTGTAACGAGCTAAACTGTTTTCGGATGTGTGAACATGATTGCACAAGGGTTTTCTAATCATCAATTAGCCTTCTGAGCCAATGAGCAAACACATTGTACCATTAGAACACTGGAGTGATAGTTGCTTGAAATGGGCCTCTATACACCTATGTAGATATTGCACCAAAAACCAGACATTTGCAGCTAGAATAGTCATTTACCACATTAGCAATGTATAGAGTGTATTTCTTTAAAGTTAAGACTAGTTTAAAGTTATCTTCATTGAACAGTACAGTGCTTTTCCTTCAAAAATATGGATATTTCAATGTGATCCCAAACTTTTGAACGGTAGTGTATATATATATATATATATATATATATATATATATATATATCCATCCATCCATCCATCCATCCATTATCTTGACTGCTTATCCTGCTCTCAGGGTCGCGGGGATGCTGGGGCCCATTCCAGCAGTCACTGGGTGGCAGTCGGAGATACACCAGGCCTGTGACGGCCTGGTGTATCTTATCCAAAATGAATAAAATTCATTTTTTTCCTCGTCAATCTACACACAATACCCCATAATGACAAAGTCAAAAAAGTTTTGCAGAAATTTTTGCAAATTTATTAAAAATAAACAACTGAAATATTGCATGTATATAAGTATTCACACCCTTTGCTATGACACCCAAAATTGAGCTCAGGTTCATCCTGTTTCCACTGATCATCCTTGAGATGTTTCTACATCTTGATTGGAGTCCACCTCTAGTAAATTCAATTGATCGGACATGATTTGGAAAGGCACACACCTGTCTATATAAGGTCCCACTGTTGACAGTGCATGTCAGAGCAGAAACCAAGCCATGAAGTCAAAGGAATTGTCTGTGGACCTCCGAGACAGGATTGTATCGAGGCACAGATCTGGGGAAGGGTACAAAAAAATTTCTACGGCTTGGAAGGTCCCGAAGAGCACAGTGGTCTCCATCATTCGTAAATGGAGGAAGTTTGGATCCACCAGGACTCTTCCTAGAGCTGGCCGCCCAGCCAAACTGAGCAATCTGGGGAGAAGTCGAGCACTCAACACCATTGACGGTTTCGGAAAAAAACGCTATATATATATATATATATACACTAGAAGAACCCCGCTACAATGTAGCGGTTTGGTTCTCCACCCGTCTAAATCTCCCTCCTCTTCATCCTGCCAGCTAACCGCCTTCCCCCTGCCCCTAAACACCCCCCCACTCCAACTCCCTCCCCCCAAATGCCCAGAATCATCTGAAATGCCGAGAAAAGTGGTTTTTAGCCATTTTTAGAAAATGCATATTTTGTGTAATTATTATAATTATTTTAATTTACTGCTATTTTTCTGGTCCTCTCTGGAACAATACCTACCACCTCCAAAAAAAAATTAGGATCATAAGAGCATTTTTGCAAAACTGCATACATTTTGCATAATGCCAAAACATTTCTAAGTCCCAGAAATTTTTTTTATATAGGTGAAAAAATCAAAGATGCTCAGAATCATCTGAAATGCCGAGAAAAGTGGTTTTTAGCCATTTTTAGAAAAATGCATATTTTGCATATTTATGCATAATTATGGATAATTTTAATTTTCTGGGATTTTTCCCTTACTCTCTGAGACAATACCTACCACCTCCAAAAAGAATTAGGATCATAAATGCTTTAGTTTTCGGTCCCGCTATCTACACTAACTAACACACACACACACACACACACACACTAACACCACACACACACTAACACCACACACACACACACACACATTACGAAAATATATGAGTAGATATACACTGATTAGGTCCGAACTGAAGTCACATTGGAGCAGGTGCTCGAGGCTGACTGTAGCTGCTGTAATACTGCTGCAGTGACACAGGTGGCTGAGGGTCTCTATCTGACCTAACTCTAGGTGGAGTATAGGGCTGTGGCTGGAACCTCATCTGCTGTAGTGTCTTTAATCTGAGCTATCTCTGCATTGAGACCTTTTAAAGAAGCTTCACCTACCTTAAGGTCTTGTAGCTCTGTTAGCAGTTCAAGGGGAACTGTTGTTTTGGCTTCCTTCACAGGGCACTTAGCAGGTACACTACCTTCTGACTGCTCTAGACTTACACCTGTGGCTGACTGTGGGGTGCTATGCTTCTTTTTGTTTTTTCTTTCGGTCTCATTAGCACAGGCAACGTTTGACCTCATTAACAAAAGCTCATCTGAGGTTTCAGGGTCCTGTAGGAGGGGCTGCATGTCTATTCTGATACTATCATTCTGGAGACCAGTAAGTAATGTCTGTAACACATGCTCTGGACTAAAGCTGGGTCATACTTAAGCCCTGACTCTGACTCTTGGGACGCAAACAGTACTTTCTGCCTCAAATCTAAAACTCACATGAGGAAACTCTGAGGGGTTTCTTTGCTGTTCTGTGCTCCTGAAGCTAGCTGCTTGTAGAGCTCTGTGGCACTCTTTTCTTGAAAGGGGAGTGCATGATGCGTTGGAGCACAGGGGAGATTCAGGTGGTGTTTTCCTTCCAAGTAGCTGCGAACCCGGCAACATGGCTCTAATTACAGCATCTACTATCTCTACTTCGGGTTAACCTCTGTTTAATCCATTCTCAATCTGATGAGCAAGACTGAAAAATGTCAACCTATCTCTCTGGCCTGGTTCGCCTATTTGACCTGAGATCTTGAAATCTTTGCGCCAACATGGGCTTGGCTGCTGTGGCTGAGCACTGAATGAGGGCTGCATGTTGACTTGTGGGCTAAAGGTAGGTTGGGACTGAAGCTGACACTTCAGTTCTTTGTTCCTACATTTCTCTCTCTCTGTCCCTGTCCTTTCCACTTTTCCCTCAGTTTGTGCTGCTCCATTACCTGTGCCAGTGGTCAAATCTGCAATTTTGTCTTTCAGTAGCAACAATGCTGCCATGCCTCCATCTTCTAACTCTGTTGCTTCTTCTCTTTCAAGGCATTTCATCACATGAGTCACAACTGATATGAGACTTTCCTTCAACATCAGCTCACCTGATATGTTAAGGAAATCAACAACTCAGAGCAAATTGTCTCTAGTCAGGGTATATAACTCTACTATTACCTGCAGCTCTTCTAGGGCTATCGTCATGTTGACAGGGCAGTAGGAACCTTTACTGTGCAGGAGTGACTGTGAACTGAATGGCCCTCTGGCTGGTCTCAGGTAACGTGTACTCAGCTACCTGCTTCCAGCGCCCCTCGAACAGCGACAGCTCCCTCACTGCAGCCTGCCTGGCTTGTATTGTGGGGGGATTTAGCTGCCTCAGAATTCAACCGCCAGGCTGTGGGGACCGGATATCTGAAGAGCGAATCCCAGCGGTGCCTCCAAAATGTTACGCCCCTGAAAAAGGGGTGAAATGATCACTAAAGTGATAAGACGGGTGTTTCCTCGATGAGTATTTTATTGGAATCAATTATTCACAAATAAGTAACAATTTACAAAATAACATAGCTACAGGTAAGTAGAGAAGTAAGACAGTACACACCGTATTTTACCAAAAACAGCTGAAGCTCAGTAACTCTCACAGAATTCCCCCAAACTCACTAAAGTGCATCAAACATGCTACACGAATAACAGCGCAAAATGTTTTACAGCATGTGAATCCGCAGTGTCCGCACAAAATGGCGTCCGCACTCGGCGAAACAACAGGTTGCCGTGTTCCCGTGTGGGGGCGCGTTCTCGCTCGCTCTCACACACAGACATACGCTTAACTAAGCTCGACAAAATGCGGCTCTAATTTGCTCAAAATATCACAGTAACAATCTCTGAACACTTTTAACATGTTAGCGAGTTACTAAAGTCGCATTAACTGTTTATAAACCACCACATACCTGAAAAGGGGTGAAACGATCGCTAGTGTTAAGACGGGCGCCGCTTCCTCCACGAGTGTTTTATTGGAACGAGGAAATCACCGCGAATCCCCCTCGGCAGTGGGTGGAGACAGGAGCAATCGATCTCAGACCACCAGATCAAGGCCGTTCTGTAGATCGCAGTCAAACACCATTACCGCTCAAACTGCGCGACGGAACAAAGCAAGCAATGAACACGAACCTGCTATGTTGCTAATTTGCAGCAGAGCGCGAATGCGGCGTTCATCCCTCCAACCCGTCACATTAACAGGTTAAGAGGTCACGTGTGGTTGTTCACGGAAGTTACGTACGTTGTGTGGAGGAGTAGGACGTATATTCATTGTATAGTGGAGTACGGAATAAAGCAGCATGTTAGAAGTTTGAGCGCTGTAATGTTTTTGGTTTTACTTGAAATAGGAACACTACACTGTCTGTCACCATTGCACACAAGAAAGGGCTCAAAGGGGCATCCGGGTGGCGCGGCGGTCTATTCCGTTGCCTACCAACACGGAGATCGCCGTTTCGAACCCCCGTCTTACCTCCGACTTGGTCGGGCGTCCCTACAGGCACAATTGACCGTGTCTGTGGGAGGGAAGCCGGATGTGGGTATGTGTCCTCTGGTCGGTCGGGGTTAGGGTTAAGGTTCTGGGTTACGGTTCTGGTGGCGTCTGGACACTGCTTGGCATCTTTCTCATCATAATCTTCATATATTTTACAAATACAGAGACGGTCACTGAGGAAGAGAGAGTCCTCCAGCAGGGGGCGCTCTGCTAAACTGCAAAATTTGAATGTCTGACAGTTTTTCTCAGCAGCTGCTGGAACTGCCTTGTTTTATACGCTAGAATGTTAGCGTGTTAGCATAGCACGTGTTAGCATTGCACCTGTTAGCATAGCATGTCCATCTGTTAAATGACACTGACAGGACCATTCAGTCTCCTTCATGGCTCTTTAACACGGACCAGTTTATTGTTCTTTTTAACATTTAACAGCTCATGATTTGTCCTCAGTAGAAAACTGAACTAATGAATTCCACATTGTTCTTTGCTATCTGGAGTTTATTTGATAAATGCATTGTGAGTTTTGTCTGTCTGAAGTGTTTTTGCCACCAGAAAACATCAGCCAACTGTCGCGTGTTTCATGTTGCGTGTGAAACACGTTGTAAATTCACAGTGGATTCAAATGGATTATGTAATGAACAATGACAGGAAGTTGACTTTACGGCACCCAGGAAGTAGAGAGAAGAATGCGGTACACGAATGCTTCAGTAGAATACTTCAATAAAAAGCCCAGAGATATAGTTTTACTACAGAACTTAACAAGACAGACTGGCATCAGCTAGAAATACAAAGAACAGATGAAGCAACAGGAGTCCAAGTAGCTTCAGCACACCTGACTTACATGGAGGGCAAATGGAAGAAACAAGATCAGATCTGTTCTGTCCTTTGAGGGCAAGATGAGATTTTTACAGAAATATTACATCCACAGATAATTTACCAAGAATTTAACAAACACACGCACAAACACAGATACACACACAGCAGAAATGTAGTGCGGTGTTTGGGTTGAACAAAGCCAGAGAGAAACACATCCAGGTTCAGTTTGTGAGGCAGGGAATCCAGACTGTCTGAACGTCTGTCTGTGGGTCTTCTGTTAGTTAGTAGGTGTGTTTCCAGAAGGTGACCCAGGGTTTTTTCTTCCTCCTGCCTTTGGAAGAAGTGATGTCATCTTGCATGAGGAAGCCGTCAGGATTGATGTGGCACTGTTCTTTACCCATAATCCTCCCCTGGTGGAGCGCCACACCCGCCGCCCCCCTCCAAGTGAAGAAACCACACTGGAGAGAGACACACACATACTCACAGAATGGGAAGTAGAGAGAATCTTAAAGTCTGGTACACTGTTTCATCACAGAAGAACTTAGATCTTCTCTAGGTTGTTTTAGACAAAGGCAGACAAATAGAGAGACAAACAGGCAGCAGGCTGGTTAGACCAGCTGATAGCCAGGAGAAAGGAAGGAAAGTCAGTCGGGCGGACAGTTAGCCAGGGAAACAAACAGTCGGTGTGAAACTAGCAGGCAGTAAAGGATGAGAGGAGCAGTCAGGTGTCCAGGGGCCTCAGTATGGAGGCTGCTCTTCATGG
Source organism: Lampris incognitus (assembly GCF_029633865.1). Taxonomy (NCBI): domain Eukaryota; kingdom Metazoa; phylum Chordata; class Actinopteri; order Lampriformes; family Lampridae; genus Lampris; species Lampris incognitus. The sequence goes on from NC_079220.1 coordinate 1,013,886, forward strand.
AGGCTGGCTCTTCATGTGGGCCCTCTGGCTCTTGGCCTCATACAACTCCCAGGTGTTGGCGTGCCTGAAGAAGGCACACTGGACACCAGGGGGCGAAACAACACCACTTCAACTGTGATTGATAGAAAGGCCACAGCTGCTGCTGCCTAAACACTTTTAACTCAGTCATAATGTCATGATGACATGTCCTGGCAGCGGCCGGCACCATGAGCCACAAGTCATTTCGCCCCATGGAGACACCATCCTCAGTATACTCTTGCAACTACATTCATTTAGTTTAGACTAAATCTATTGTCTATCAACAAGTCCAGAGATCAGCCTTTCTAGAAAACCTTAGAAATAACAAATTAGCTTCATTAAAATCAGATCATTGTTGGTTGATGACGCGGCACAGTGGTTAGCGCAATCACCTCAGAGCAAGAAGGTCCTAGGTACGAGCCCCGGGGTACTACAACCTTGGTGGGTCATCCTGGGTCGTCCTCTGTGTGGTGTTTGCATGTTCTCCCCGTGTCTGCGTGGGATTCCTCCGGGGGCTCCGGTGTCCTCCCACAGTCCAAAGACATGTAGGTCAGGTGAATTGGCTGTACTAAATTGTCCCTAGGTATGAATGTGTGTATGTATGTGTGTTGGCCCTGTGATGGCCTGGCGGCCTGTCCTGGGTGTCTCCCTGCCTGCTGCCCAATAACTGCTGGAATAGGCGCCAGCATCCCTGTGACCCTGAGAGCAGGATAAGCGGTTAAGATAATGGATGGATGGATGTTGGTTGATGACCTGTCATCTGGACATGCTCGACTGTTTTCCTATCACTGGATTTCATGAGCTTCCATGTCTGTCTGTCAGTCTCTCTGTCTGTCAGTCTCTCTGTCTGTCTGTCGGTCAGTTGGTCTGTCTTTGTTGGTCTCTCTGTCTATCTGTTGGTCTGTCTCTCTGTCTGTCAGTCTCTATCTATCTATCTATCTATCTATCTATCTATCTATCTATCTATCTATCTATCTATCTATCTATCTATCTATCTATCTATCTATCTATCTATCTATCTATCTATCTATCTATCTATCTATCTATCTCTCTGTCTGTCAGTCTCTCTGTCGGTCTCTCTGTCGGTCGGTCTCTCAGTCTCTGTCTGTTTGTCAGTCTGTATGTCAGTCTGTCGGGTCGGGCCGTCTGTCTGTTGATCTGTCTATCTATCTATCTATCTATCTATCTATCTATCTATCTATCTATCTATCTATCTATCTATCTATCTATCTATCTATCTATCTATCTATCTATCTATCTATCTATCTATCTGTCTGTCTGTCTGTCTGTCTGTCTGTCTGTCTGTCTGTCTGTCTGTCTGTCAGTCTGGTGCAATTTACATCAAACTGGCACCAAAATATTCAAATTTATATTTCAAACATGAAGATATTTGTGTCCACTGTTGTACTGAGAAAATATATATGGTTTTGAAGCTTGGTGTTGGCATAAAGATGAAGACTGGTGTTGGTACAAAGATGAAGACTGGTGTTGGCATAAAGATGAAGACTGGTGTTGGTACAAAGATGAAGACTGGTGCTGGTACAAAGAAGAAGACTGGTGTTGGTACAAAGATGAAGACTGGTGTTGGTACAAAGAAGAAGACTGGTGTTGATACAAAGATGAAGACTGGTGTTGGTACAAAGTTGAAGACTGGTGTTGGCACAAAGATGAAGACTGGTGTTAGTATAAAGATGAAGACTGGTGTTGGCACAAAGATGAAGACTGGTGTTAGTATAAAGATGAAGACTGGTGTTGATACAAAGATGAAGAATGGCGTTGGAAAAAAGATGAAGACTGGTGTTGGTACAAAGACGAAGAGTGGTGTTGGCATAAAGATGAAGACTGGTGTTGGTACAAAGATGAAGACTGGTGTTGATACAAAGATGAAGAGTGGTGTTGGTACAAAGATGAAGACTGGTGTTGGTACAAAGATGAAGAGTGGTGTTGATACAAAGATGAAGACTGGTGTTGGTACAAAGATGAAGACTGGTGTTGGTACAAAGATGAAGACTGGTGTTGGTACAAAGATGAAGACTGGTGTTGGTACAAAGATGAAGACTGGTGTTGGCATAAAGATGAAGACTGGTGTTGGTACAAAGATGAAGACTGGTGTTGGTACAAAGACGAAGAGTGGTGTTATTGATACAAAGATGAAGAGTGGTGTTGGTACAAAGACGAAGACTGGTGTTGATACAAAGATGAAGAGTGGTGTTGGTACAAAGACGAAGACTGGTGTTGGTACAAAGATGAAGAGTGGTGTTGACACAAAGATGAAGAGTGCTGTTGGTACAAAGATGAAGAGTGGTGTTGATACAAAGATGAAGAGTGCTGTTGGTACAAAGATGAAGACGTGTTGGTACAATGATGAAGACTGGTGTTGGCATAAAGATGAAGACTGGTGTTGGTACAAAGATGAAGACTGGTGTTGGTACAAAGATGAAGAGTGGTGTTGGTACAAAGATGAAGACTGGTGTTGGTACAAAGATGAAGAGTGGCGTTGATACAAAGATGAAGAGTGGTGTTGGTACAAAGATGAAGAGTGGTGTTGATACAAAGACGAAGAGTGGTGTTGGTAGAAAGATGAAGAGTGGTGTTGATACGAAGACGAAGAGTGGTGTTGGTACAAAGATGAAGAGTTGTGTTGATACGAAGATGAAGAGTGGTGTTGGTACAAAGATGAAGAGTGGTGTTGGTACAAAGATGAAGAGTGCTGTTGGTACAAAGATGAAGAGTGGTGTTGATACAAAGACGAAGAGTGCTGTTGGTACAAAGATGAAGACGTGTTGGTACAATGATGAAGACTGGTGTTGGCATAAAGATGAAGACTGGTGTTGGTACAAAGATGAAGACTGGTGTTGGTACAAAGATGAAGAGTGGTGTTGGTACAAAGATGAAGACTGGTGTTGGTACAAAGATGAAGAGTGGTGTTGGTACAAAGATGAAGACTGGTGTTGGTACAAAGATGAAGAGTGGTGTTGATACAAAGATGAAGAGTGGTGTTGGTACAAAGATGAAGAGTGGTGTTGGTACAAAGATGAAGAGTGGCGTTGGTACAAAGATGAAGAGTGGTGTTGATACAAAGATGAAGAGTGGTGTTGGTACAAAGATGAAGAGTGGTGTTGATACAAAGATGAAGAGTGGTGTTGGTACAAAGATGAAGAGTGGTGTTGGTACAAAGATGAAGAGTGGCGTTGGTACAAAGATGAAGAGTGGTGTTGATACAAAGATGAAGAGTGGTGTTGGTACAAAGATGAAGAGTGGTGTTGATACAAAGACGAAGAGTGGTGTTGGTAGAAAGATGAAGAGTGGTGTTGATACGAAGACGAAGAGTGGTGTTGGTACAAAGATGAAGAGTTGTGTTGATACGAAGATGAAGAGTGGTGTTGGTACAAAGATGAAGAGTGGTGTTGGTACAAAGATGAAGAGTGCTGTTGGTACAAAGATGAAGAGTGGTGTTGATACAAAGATGAAGAGTGGTGTTGGTACAAAGATGAAGAGTGGTGTTGATACAAAGATGAAGAGTGGTGTTGGTAGAAAGATGAAGAGTGGTGTTGATACGAAGACGAAGAGTGGCGTTGGTACAAAGATGAAGAGTGGTGTTGGTACAAAGATGAAGAGTGGTGTTGGTACAAAGATGAAGAGTGGCGTTGGTACAAAGATGAAGAGTGGTGTTGATACAAAGATGAAGAGTGGTGTTGGTACAAAGATGAAGAGTGGTGTTGATACAAAGACGAAGAGTGGTGTTGGTAGAAAGATGAAGAGTGGTGTTGATACGAAGACGAAGAGTGGTGTTGGTACAAAGATGAAGAGTTGTGTTGATACGAAGATGAAGAGTGGTGTTGGTACAAAGATGAAGAGTGGTGTTGGTACAAAGATGAAGAGTGCTGTTGGTACAAAGATGAAGAGTGGTGTTGATACAAAGATGAAGAGTGGTGTTGGTACAAAGATGAAGAGTGGTGTTGATACAAAGATGAAGAGTGGTGTTGGTAGAAAGATGAAGAGTGGTGTTGATACGAAGACGAAGAGTGGCGTTGGTACAAAGATGAAGAGTGGTGTTGGTACAAAGATGAAGAGTGGTGTTGGTACAAAGATGAAGAGTTGTGTTGATACGAAGATGAAGAGTGGTGTTGGTACAAAGATGAAGAGTGGTGTTGGTACAAAGATGAAGAGTGGTGTTGGTACAAAGATGAAGAGTGGCGTTGGTACAAAGACGAAGAGTGGTGTTGGTACAAAGATGAAGAGTGGCGTTGGTACAAAGATGAAGAGTGGTGTTGGTACCCCTTCGTCTTCAACAATGTTGTGCATGTTATGTGAACATGGAGGTGATGGGGTGTCTGCAGGCCAGAAGAGTGGAAGTGGATGTGGCTCATGTTCAGCGTCATCAACATGCATACACAGCAAACCTCTACATGTGAACTTTGCAGAAGTCCACTGGGCCAAACAATCACAATAGTCATTGTTATTTGGAATCAGTGACAGATATCCCAGCATGCACCTTGATGCCTCAAACCACCAGGAGCGCTGGAAAATCCTGTTTTCACCGGAATGATCCTTTACTGAGAAGACGGTGTGTGTGTGTGTGTGTGTGTGTGTGTGTGTTTACCTTCCAGAGTAACAGACAGATGACAGCTAGCAGTGATACTCCAGCCAGAACAGAGACTATAATGAGCCACAGGGGGGCGCCATAGTCCACCTCCTCCCTCTGCTCCGGATAAACCTCCACTCCAAACTATGAGACAAGAAAGTTTACATTCAAATACTTCAAACTAAACTCTTAAAAACACGTAGAGATAAAGACTTCAAATAAAAGAGACACAACACAAGAATAAATGAAGTGATGAAATACAGTCAAGGAAATAGTTCAAATATTTATTACTGTATCAATAAATATTTATTACTGTATCAATAAATATTTATTACTGTATCAATAGATATTTATTAATATATCAATATGTTCACTATATCAATAAATACTTATTACATTATCAATGAATACTTATTACTGTATCAATACATATTTACTGCTGTATCAATAAATATGTACCACTACATCAATAATGTATTACTATATCAACAAATACTTATTACTAGATCAATAAATATTTATTAGTACACCAGTAACTGAAATCTATCACTGTTTAGTACATAGACATATAATAACTGTGTGTGTTACCTGTATAGTGTGGGTCTCCATCCTGATGGTTGTGTTGTGGTGTGTGTGTGTGTTACCTGTATAGTGTGGGTCTCCACCCTGATGGTTGTGTTGTGGTGTGTGTGTGTGTGTGTTACCTGTATAGTGTGGGTCTCCATCCTGATGGTTGTGTGTGTGTGTGTGTGTGTGCATGCGTGTGTGTGTGTTACCTGTATAGTGTGGGTCTCCATCCTGATGGTCGGGTTGTGTGTGTGTGTTACCTGTATAGTGTGGGTCTCCATCCTGATGGTCGGGTTGTGTGCGTGTGTGTGTGTGTGTGTTACCTGTATAGTGTGGGTCTCCATCCTGATGGTCGTGTGTGTGTGTGTGTGTGTGTGTGGGGGTTACCTGTATAGTGTGGGTCTCCACCTGATGGTTGTGTGTGTGTGTGTGTGTGTGTGTGTGTGTGTTACCTGTATAGTGTGGGTCTCCATCCTGATGGTCGGGTTGTGTGTGTGTGTGTGTGTGTGTTACCTGTATAGTGTGGGTCTCCATCCTGATGGTCGGGTTGTGTGTGTGTGTGTGTGTGTGTGTGTGTGTGTTACCTGTATAGTGTGGGTCTCCATCCTGATGGTCGGGTTGTGTGTGTGTGTGTGTGTGTGTGTGTGTGTTACCTGTATAGTGTGGGTCTCCATCCTGATGGTCGGGTTGTGTGTGTGTGTGTGTGTGTGTGTGTGTGTGTGTTACCTGTATAGTGTGGGTCTCCATCCTGATGGTCGGGTTGTGTGTGTGTGTGTGTTTGTGTGTTACCTGTATAGTGTGGGTCTCCATCCTGATGGTTGGGTTGTGTGTGTGTGTGTGTGTGTGTGTGTGTGTGTGTGTGTGTGTGTGTGTGTGTGTTACCTGTATAGTGTGGGTCTCCATCCTGATGGTCGGGTTGTGTGTGTGTGTTACCTGTATAGTGTGGGTCTCCATGCTGATGGTCGGGTTGTGTGTGTGTGTGTGTGTGTGTGTGTTACCTGTATAGTGTGGGTCTCCATCCTAATGGTCGGGTTGTGTGTGTGTGTGTGTTACCTGTATAGTGTGGGTCTCCATCCTGATGGTCGGGTTGTGTGTGTGTGTTACCTGTATAGTGTGGGTCTCCATGCTGATGGTCGGGTTGTGTGTGTGTGTGTGTGTGTGTGTGTGTGTGTGTGTGTGTGTGTGTTACCTGTATAGTGTGGGTCTCCATCCTGATGGTCGGGTTGTGTGTGTGTGTTACCTGTATAGTGTGGGTCTCCATGCTGATGGTCGGGTTGTGTGTGTGTGTGTGTTACCTGTATAGTGTGGGTCTCCATCCTGATGGTCGGGTTGTGTGTGTGTGTGTGTTACCTGTATAGTGTGGGTCTCCATCCTGATGGTCGGGTTGTGTGTGTGTGTTACCTGTATAGTGTGGGTCTCCATGCTGATGGTCGGGTTGTGTGTGTGTGTGTGTGTGTGTGTGTGTGTGTGTGTGTGTGTGTGTGTGTTACCTGTATAGTGTGGGTCTCCATCCTGATTGTTGGGTTGTTGGTCAGCAGCTTCAGTGACACCTGACCTGCTACTGATACTGACTGTACCTCACTGTAGTCCTACACACACACACACACACACACACACACACACACACACACACACACACACACACAGAACGTCTGACAGGATAATAAACTAATTAAAGTAATTAGTGCAGCAGGTTGAAACGATGCTTCAACTGAACCAGCTGCTACCTTTTGTGTGTCTGTGTGTTGTTTACATCGGAGTACCGCTGGCGTCGTGTGTGGCTGCCGCTTCTCCCACCGTCTGGTCTTTCCCCTCTCTGTCCCCTCCGTGCTAGCCGCCCAACTAGCTAACTGGCTAACCACCACTCGGCTAACGTTAGCTTGACGTGATTCCGGCCCTCCGTGCTAGCCGCCCAACTAGCTAACCGGCTAACCACCACTCGGCTAACGTTAGCTTGACGTGATTCCGGCCCTCCGTGCTAGCCGCTCAACTAGCTAACTGGCTAACCACCACTCGGCTAACGTTAGCTTTACGTGATTCCGGCCCTCCGTACTAGTCGCTCAACTAGCTAACTGGCTAACCACCACTCGGCTAACGTTAGCTTTACGTGATTCCGGCCCTCCGTGCTAGCCGCCCAACTAGCTAACTGGCTAACCACCACTCGGCTAACGTTAGTTTTACGTGATTCCGGCCCTCCGTGCTAGCCGCCTAACTAGCTAACTGGCTAACCACCACTCGGCTAACGTTAGCGTTACATGAGCTCTGACCTCCTGGCTCTCCACGCTAGCTAGCGGATCTGGCTCCGTCCCCCAGCCCCCGCTGGAGTATTTTCTTTATTTTCCCTCGGCAGGGGACACTATCCCTCTTTGGGCCATCATCAACTGGGACTAGCGTAATGTGGACTTCACCATCCCTGGCGGCGGCACTCCCCTTCATATGGTGAGTAGCTAGCCTCACCCCATCCGTGCTCTGCGCCACCCCTCTTACGTTTCCAGCTTTATTAACCCACCCGTCTCATGGAACCAACTCTCTGCTGCCCTCTTCTGTTTCTACTTACGCTACCCCCTTATTACGACTACAGAGAATACCCTGGTTTCCCGTTTTATTAGCTTCCCTCCTCCTCCCTTACACTGCTCTCCTGATGAACTCCTGTCCCTCAACAAAAACTACCGGCTATCCTCTGTTGCACGCACCTCCGCTCTGTCTGCTGGCGTCCTCCGCTGCCGCCATTATCTTCATCACGGCCCCAGACACTTCCGTCATCTACATCCTTCCACTAACCCCGATACGATATCCCACATCCAAACCCTATGCTCCCACCGCCCCCCCTCCACTGCACCCCCCCCGCACTGCTAACCTGGACAACCCCAGACCTCTCCAGCATGCCCCCACTACGTTGCCCTCTCATTCCATCAACCTTGCCTCCTTAACACCCGATCACTAAATAACAAAGCCCTTATCCTACATGAAGCAATCACTGATAATTAATTTGACTTTCTCCTGCTCACTGAAACCTGGCAACAACCTGGCGACTTTTTCTCCCTCAACGAAGCATCCCCCCCTGGGTTTGGCTACATCTGCAGACCCCGTCCCTCCTGTCGTGGAGGTGGTCTTGCTGCCTTATTCAATCAGAACTTCAGGACCACTGAGCTCTCACTCCCCACGTCTCATCATTTGAATTCCTCGCTTTTAAAACCTGCTCAATGGCTGTCATTCTCATCTACTGGCCACCCACACCAAATCCATCTTTCCTGTCTGACCTCTCTGAACTCCTCACAAGAGCCTCATCTCTCTCCTCACACTTACTACTGCTTGGTGATTTTAACATCCACATTGATTTACCCACCTGTAAGTTTGCATCAGAATTCATCACTCTATTGGACAATTTCAACCTCACCCAGCACGTCACTTTCCCCACCCATGTCAAAGGCCATATCCTTGACCTGGTGTGCTCTGTCAATCTACCGATACACAACATCCATCCATCCCCATTTCCTCTGTCAGACCATAATCTCATCCAGTTCACTATTCCATCCCCAACTCCTTGGCCACACCTCCTCAGAGAAATAACATTCCGCAATACTAAATCTATTGACCCCCTTCAACTCTCTGATCTGCTCTCCACTGCTCTCCCCCTGGAACCAGCCTCTACCTCACCTGATGATCTCACCAATCACCTCAACGCCACCCTGTCTGCCTCCTTCAACACACTGGCCCCTCTCAAAACAAAAACAGTCTCCTTCAACACCTCTGCACCCTGGTTCACACCTGAGCTCCGCACAATGAAACAGACTGCCCGCCAACTGGAATGACTTGCCAAGAAAACATCTCTCACTGTACATCAAGAAGCCCACAACCTCCACCTCTCTGCCTACAAAGATGCCCTCACTGCCACCAAGTCTGCCTATTTTTCCACCATCATTAATGATTCCAACCACAACCCCCGCACCCTCTTCTCCACTGTAAACAACCTCCTCAAGCCCCGTACCAATGCCCTCTCCAACTCTACTGCTGAACAACGCAACTCATTTCTCCAATTTCTTGCAGACAACATCGCCGCTATCAACAAATGACTGTCCCCTCCGTCTGACTCAGCAGCACCTACTCCGGCCCCTCTTCTCCCCATTCCTCTTGACCTCCATACCCCTCCCCCTGATACCCGCCTCTCCCGGTTTGTTCCAGTTGCCCCTACCACTAGCTCTGAACTCATCAGCTCATCAAAATCCACAACCTGCTCCCTTGATCCCCTCCCTACCCCCCTACTGAAGAAATGCCTCCCTGCCCTATGCCCCTACCTCACCAAACTTTTCAATTCCTCACTGTCCCATGGAATTGTCCCCTCTTCCTACAAAACTGCAGCTGTCACCCCAATTCTCAAGAAACCTGGTCTTGATCCATCCTGCCTCAACCACTACCAGCCAATTTCCAATCTCCCCTTCCTCTCTAAAACCCTGGAACACATTATCGCCACACAACTCCAAACCGACCTACACACCAACAACCTACTTGAACCCCTCCAGTCTGGTTTTGGCCCACTCCACAGCACTGAAACTGCACTCCTTAAAGTACTTAATGACCTCCTCATCTTGCTGATACTGGAGCCTCGACCTGAGTTTAGCCTTCGATACTGTGAGCCACAACATCCTGCTCACCAGATTGAAAGATGTCAGTATTGAAGGCACTGTACTCAGCTGGCTCCAATCTTACCTCTCCAACAGGTCATACTTCATCTCACTTCACAACCACTCCTCTGTTCCATCCTCAGTCACACAAGGTGTTCCCCAAGGTTCTGTACTCGGCCCACTCCTTTTTATCATCTACATCCTCCCTCTTGGTCAGATTCTCCGCCATTTCAACTTGGACTTCCACTGTTATGCTGATGACACCCAGATATACCTCAACATCAAATCCCCTCACAATCCACCCTCTCACATCGACTCCTGTCTGTCTGCAGTTAAAGTCTGGATGCAGCAAAACCTCCTCAAACTTAACAGTGCCAAAACTGGACTCCACTTCATTGGCTCCAAGTCCACTCTCAGCCAAATCAACAACCTTGCACTCACCATCGATGGCACTACTGTCTCCCCTTCGCCCCAGGCACGCAACCTTGGTGTGATCCTTGATACCACCCTCTCCCTTGAGCCACATATCCGCCAAATGGTCAAATCCTCCTTCTACCACCTTTGCAACATCGCAAAAATAAGATACTCTCTCACTCGCCCTGCTGCTGAGATACTGATTCATGCCTTCATCTCCTCCCGCCTTGATTACTGCAACTCACTCCTCTATGGCATCAGTGCTAGCTCTATCAAGAGACTCCAATTGGTCCAGAACGCATCCGCCCGACTTTTAACTTTCACCAAATCCTGGCACCACATCACCCCAGTCCTAAAAGACCTCCACTGGCTACCCATCTCCCAACAGATCAATTACAAACTCCTGGTTCTTACATATAAAGCCCTTCACAAATTGGCTCCCCCATACCTCACCGATTTCCTCTGCCCCTACCAACTCTCTCGGTCCCTCAGATCCACCTCAGCCTCCCTTCTCTCTACCCCCAGGTCCAAACTCCACAGCTTTGGTGACCGAGCCTTCTCCAGAGCAGCTCCCAGGCTCTGGAACTCACTTCCCCAAATCATTAGAGACTCAGAATCCCTCTCACTCTTCCAATCTCGTCTCAAGACACACCTTTTCTCCATTGCCTTCTCGTGCCCCCCCCCCCCCCGTCCGCTCATACACCCCTGGTCTGGGGCAGGCTGGGGACTGAGCGCTCCACCTGCATCTGTGATTTATGTGATTTATGATGTTTGTTTTTCTTTCCCTTTATATTTGTCCAAGTCGGAGAGCACTGCTGGCGTCGTGTGTGGCTGCCGCTTCTCCCTCTCAGAGCCCCCCTTCCCATCCACCTCTGTATGTCTGCCCCCCTTCCCATCCACTCCTGTATGTCTGTGTTATGTTCATCTGTTGTCTTGTTTCACTCCATTTATTGTAAAGCGACTTTGAGTACTTGAAAAGCGCTATATAAGATTGATTTATTATTACACATGAATACAACACTACTGCTTCATGATGTGTGCGTGTAAATGTGTCTTTCTCTGTCTACCTGCCTGTCTGCCTGCCTGTCTGTCTGCCTGCCTGCCTGCCTGCCTGGCTGTCTGTCTGCCTGCCTCCGTGCCTGCCTGTCTGTCTGCCTATCTGTCTTTCTGTCTGCCTGCCTCTGTGCCTGCCTGTCTGCCTGTCTGTCTGCCTGCCTGTCTGCCTGTGTCTCTGTCTGCCTGTCTGCCTGCCTGCCTGTGTGTCTGTCTGCCTGCCTGCCTGCCTGCCTGCCTGTTTGTCTGTCTGTCTCATCCTGGAGCAGCTTCGGCCCACAGTCAAGCCTCACTTAGACCTCCTCTAGTTTGCCTACCAACCCCAACTGGGACTTGAGGATGCCATCATTTACCTGCTTAGCTGTGCCTGCGCCCACCTGGATAGGCCAGGGAGTTCTGTGAGGGTCATGTTCTTTGGCTCCTCCAGTGCCTTCAACACCATCCGGCCTGCTCTATTGGGTGAGAAGCTGACAGCAATGCAGGTAGATGCCCCCTTGTGTCCTGGATTGTTGACTACCTTACTGGTAGACCACAGTATGTGCGCTTGCAACAGCGCGTGTGAAACAGAGTGGTCAGCAACACTGGGGCTCCGCAGGGGACGGTCCTGTCTCCCTTCCTTTCCAACCTCCACACCATGGACTTCAACTACCACACAGAGTCCTGCCATCTTCAGAAGTTCTCTGATGGCTCTGCTACAGGTGCATCTCAAAAAAGTAGAATATTGTGGAAAAGTTCATTATTTTTCGTAATTTAATTCAAAAAGTGAAACTGTCATATATTCTAGATTCATTACACATAAAGTGAAATATGTCAAGCCTTTTTTGTTCTAATCTCGATGACTACGGCTCACAGCTCATGAAAATCAAAAACCCAGTACCTCAAAACATTAGAATATTACAGAAGACCAGTCAAAAAAGGATTTATAATACAGAAACATCGACCTTCTGAAAAGTATGTTCATTTATGCACTCAATACTTGGTCGGGGCTCCGTTTACACGAATTACTGCATCAGTGTGGCGTGACATGGAGGCAGTCAGCCTGTGGCCCTGCTGAGGTGTTATGGAAGCCCAGGTTGCTTTGATAGCGGCCTTCAGCTCATCTGCATTGTTGGGTCTGGTGTTGCTCATCTTCCTCTTGACAACACCCCATATTGGGTTCAGGTCAGGTGAGTTCGCTGGCGAATCAAGCACAGTAATACCATGGTAGTTTTGGCACTATGGGCAGGTGCCAAGTCCTGCTGGAAAATGAAATCAGCATCTCCATAAAGCTTGTCAGCAGATGGAAGCATGAAGTTCTCTAAAATCTCCTGGTAGACGGCTGCGTTGACTCTGGGCTTGATGAAACACAGTGGACCAACACCAGCAGATGACATGGCACCCCAAATCCTCACTGACTGGAAACTTCACACTGGACTTCAAGCAACTTGGATTCTGTGCCCCTCCACTCTTCCTCCAGACTCTGGGACCTTGATTTCCAAATGAAATGCAACATTTACTCTCATCTGAAAAGAGGACTTTGGACCAATGACCAACGGTCCAGTTCTTTTTCTCCTTAGCCAGGGTAAGACGCTTCTGACGTTGTCTCAGGTTCAGGAGTGGCTCGACACTAGGAATGCAACACTTGTAGCCCAGTTCCTGGGCACGTCTGTGCATGGTGGCTCTTGATGCACTGACTCTAGCCTCAGTCCACTCCTTGTGAAGCTCCTCCAAGTTCTTGAATCGGCCTTGCTTGACAATCCTCTCAAGGCTGCGGTCATCCCTGTTGCTTGTGCACCTTTTCCTACCACACTTTCCCCTTCCAGTCAACTTTCCATGGACATGCTTTGATACAGCACTCTGCCAACAGCCAGCCCTTTCACCAATGACCGTCTGTGGCTCACCCTCCTTGTGGAAGGTGTCAATATCTGTCTTCTGGACAACTGTCAAGTCAGCAGTCTTCCCCATGATTGTGGTTGTGTGTACTGAACCAGACTGAGAGATTTAAGGCTCAGGAAACCTTTTCAGGTGTTTTGAGTTAATTAGCTGACTAGAGCTCTTCTCAGGAATGTGAGTCTAGAATATATACAATTTTCACAGAAATATTGAACTTTTCCACAATATTCTAATTTTTTGAGATGCACCTGTATAGTCAGATGCATCAGTGAGGGTAAGGAGGCTGAGTACAGGGCTGTGGTGGGAAACTTTGTCACGTGGTGTGAGCAGAACAATCTGCAGCTCAACGTGACTAAGACAAAGGAGCTGGTTGTTGATCTCAGGAGGGACATGACACCAGTGACCCCTGTCTCCATCCAGGGGGTCACTGTGGGCAATGTGGAATACCACAAGTAACTGGGGGTGTATATAGACAATAAACTGGACTGGGCCAAGAACACTGATTGATGCCCTCTACAAGAAGGGACAGAGCCGTCTCTACTGTTTGAGGGGGCTGAGGTCCTTCAACATCTGCCAGACGATGCTCAGGATGTGGTGTGAGTCTGTGGTGGCAGTGCTCTCCTGTTTGCTGTTGTGTGTTGGGGCAGCAGGTTGAGGGTAGCGGATGCAAACAGGCTCAATAAACTGATCCACAAGGCC
>NC_079220.1:1030215-1052106 GCF_029633865.1 Lampris incognitus
TATCTGCTTGGTAAATGTTGGTAAAGGTCTGCTACCAACTTGTTCTATCATATCTGCTGGTTAGATGTTGGTAAAAGTCTTCTACCAACTTGTTCTATCATATCTGCATGTTAGATGTTGGTAAAGGTCTTCTACCAGCTTGTTCCAACATATATGCTTGGTAAATGTTGGTAAAGGTCTTCTACCAGCTTGTTCCATCATATCTGCTTGTTAGATGGTGGTAAAAGTCTTCTACCAGCTTGTTCCATCATATCTGCTTGTTAGATGGTGGTAAAAGTCCTCTACCAGCTTGTTCCATCATATCTGCTTGTTAGACGGTGGTAAAGGTCTTCTACCAGCTTGTTCCATCATATCTGCTGGTTAGATGTTGGTAAAGGTCTTCTACCAGCTTGTTCTATCATATCTGCTTGTTATATGTTGGTAAAGGTCTTCTACCAACTTGTTCTATCATATCTGCTTGTTAGACGGTGGTAAAGGTCTTCTACCAGCTTGTTCCATCATATCTGCTGGTTAGATGTTGGTAAAGGTCTTCTACCAGCTTGTTCTATCATATCTGCTTGTTATATGTTGGTAAAGGTCTTCTACCAACTTGTTCTATCATATCTGCTGGTTGGATGTTGGTAAAGGTCTTCTACCAACTTGTTCTATCATATCTGCTTGGTAAATGTTGGTAAAGGTCTTCTACCAGCTTGTTCCATCATATCTGCTGGTTAGATGTTGGTAAAAGTCTTCTACCAACTTGTTCTATCATATCTGCTTGTTAGATGTTGGTAAAGGTCTTCTACCAGCTTGTTCCATCATATCTGCTTGGTAAATGTTGGTAAAGGTCTTCTACCAGCTTGTTCTATCATATCTGCTTGTTAGATGTTGGTAAAGGTCTTCTACCAGCTTGTTCCATCATATCTGCTTGTTAGATGGTGGTAAAAGTCGTCTACCAGCTTGTTCCATCATATCTGCTTGTTAGATGGTGGTAAAAGTCCTCTACCAGCTTGTTCCATCATATCTGCTTGTTAGACGGTGGTAAAGGTCTTCTACCAGCTTGTTCCATCATATCTGCTGGTTAGATGTTGGTAAAGGTCTTCTACCAGCTTGTTCTATCATATCTGCTTGTTATATGTTGGTAAAGGTCTTCTACCAACTTGTTCTATCATATCTGCTTGTTAGACGGTGGTAAAGGTCTTCTACCAGCTTGTTCCATCATATCTGCTGGTTAGATGTTGGTAAAGGTCTTCTACCAACTTGTTCTATCATATCTGCTGGTTGGATGTTGCTAAAGGTCTTCTACCAACTTGTTCTATCATATCTGCTTGGTAAATGTTGGTAAAGGTCTTCTACCAGCTTGTTCCATCATATCTGCTTGGTAAATGTTGGTAAAGGTCTTCTACCAACTTGTTCTATCATATCTGCTGGTTAGATGTTGGTAAAAGTCTTCTACCAACTTGTTCTATCATATCTGCTTGTTAGATGTTGGTAAAGGTCTTCTACCAGCTTGTTCCATCATATCTGCTTGGTAAATGTTGGTAAAGGTCTTCTACCAGCTTGTTCTATCATATCTGCTTGTTAGATGTTGGTAAAGGTCTTCTACCAGCTTGTTCCATCATATCTGCTTGGTAAATGTTGGTAAAGGTCTTCTACCAACTTGTTCTATCATATCTGCTGGTTAGATGTTGGTAAAGGTCTTCTACCAACTTGTTCTATCATATCTGCTTGTTAGATGTTGGTAAAGGTCTTCTACCAACTTGTTCTATCATATCTGCTTGTTAGACGGTGGTAAAGGTCTTCTACCAGCTTGTTCCATCATATCTGCTGGTTAGATGTTGGTAAAGTCTTCTACCAGCTTGTTCTATCATATCTGCTTGTTATATGTTGGTAAAGGTCTTCTACCAACTTGTTCTATCATATCTGCTGGTTGGATGTTGGTAAAGGTCTTCTACCAACTTGTTCTATCATATCTGCTTGGTAAATGTTGGTAAAGGTCTTCTACCAGCTTGTTCAATCATATCTGCTGGTTAGATGTTGGTAAAGGTCTTCTACCAGCTTGTTCTATCATATCTGCTGGTTAGATGTTGGTAAAGGTCTTCTACCAGCTTGTTCCATCATATCTGCTTCGTAAATGTTGGTAAAGGTCTTCTACCAACTTGTTCTATCATATCTGCTGGTTAGATGTTGGTAAAGGTCTTCTACCAACTTGTTCTACCATATCTGCTTGTTAGATGTTGGTAAAGGTCTTCTACCAGCTTGTTCCATCATATCTGCTGGTTGGATGTTGGTAAAGGTCTTCTACCAGCTTGTTCTATCATATCTGCTGGTTAGATGTTGGCAAAGGTCTTCTACCAGCTTGTTCCATCATATCTGCTTGTTAGATGTTGGTAAAGGTCTTCTACCGGCTTGTTCCATCATATCTGCTGGTTAGATGTTGGTAAAGGTCTTCTACCAGCTTGTTCCATCATATCTGCTTGGTAAATGTTGGTAAAAGTCCTCTACCAGCTTGTTCCATCATATCTGCTCATTAGACGGTGGTAAAGGTCTTCTACCAGCTTGTTCCATCATATCTGCTGGTTAGATGTTGGTAAAGGTCTTCTACCAGCTTGTTCTATCACATCTGCTTGTTAGACGGTGGTAAAAGTCTTCTACCAGCTTGTTCCATCATATCTGCTTGTTAGATGGTGGTAAAAGTCTTCTACCAGCTTGTTCCATCATATCTGCTTGTTAGATGGTGGTAAAAGTCCTCTACCAGCTTGTTCCATCATATCTCCTTGTTAGATGGTGGTAAAGGTCTTCTACCAGCTTGTTCCATCATATATCTGATTGTTAGACGTTGGTAAAGGTCTTCTACCAGCTTGTTCTATCAAATCTGCTTGTTAGATGGTGGTAAAAGTCCTCTACCAGCTTGTTCTATCATATATGCCAGTTAAATGATGGTAAAGGTCTTCTAACAGCTTGCTCTATCATATCTGCTTGTTAGACTGTGGTAACGGTCTTCTACCAGCTTGCTCTATCACATCTGCTTGTTAGACGGTGGTAAAGGTCTTCTACCAGCTTGTTCTATCAAATCTGCTTGTTAGATGTCGGTAAAGGTCTTCTACCAGCTTGTTCTATCATATCTGCTTGTTAGACGGTGGTAAAGGTCTTCTACCAGCTTGTTCTATCAAATCTGCTTGTTAGATGGTGGTAAAGGTCTTCTACCAGCTTGTTCTATCATATCTGCTGGTTAAATGTTGGTAAAGGTCTTCTACCAGCTTGTTCCATCATATATCTGATTGTTAGACGTTGGTAAAGGTCTTCTACCAGCTTGTTCCATCATATCTGCTTGTTAGATGTTGGTAAAGGTCTTCTACCAGCTTGTTCCATCATATCTGCTGGTTAAATGTTGGTAAAGGTCTTCTACCAGCTTGTTCCATCATATATCTGATTGTTAGATGTTGGTAAAGGTCTTCTACCAGCTTGTTCCATCATATCTGCTTGGTAAATGTTGGTAAAAGTCCTCTACCAGCTTGTTCCATCATATCTGCTTGTTAGACGGTGGTAAAGGTCTTCTACCAGCTTGTTCCATCATATCTGCTGGTTAGATGTTGGTAAAGGTCTTCTACCAGCTTGTTCTATCATATCTGCTTGTTAGATGTTGGTAAAGGTCTTCTACCAGCTTGTTCCATCATATCTGCTTGTTAGATGTTGGTAAAGGTCTTCTACCAGCTTGTTCCATCATATCTGCTGGTTAGATGTTGGTAAAGGTCTTCTACCAGCTTGTTCTATCATATCTGCTTGGTAAATGTTGGTAAAAGTCCTCTACCAGCTTGTTCCATCATATCTGCTTGTTAGACGGTGGTAAAGGTCTTCTACCAGCTTGTTCCATCATATCTGCTGGTTAGATGTTGGTAAAGGTCTTCTACCAGCTTGTTCTATCATATCTGCTTGTTAGACGGTGGTAAAGGTCTTCTACCAGCTTGTTCCATCATATCTGCTTGTTAGATGGTGGTAAAAGTCTTCTACCAGCTTGTTCCATCATATCTGCTCGTTAGATGGTGGTAAAAGTCCTCTGCCAGCTTGTTCCATCATATCTGCTGGTTAGATGTTGGTAAAGGTCTTCTACCAGCTTGTTCTATCACATCTGCTTGTTAGACGGTGGTAAAAGTCTTCTACCAGCTTGTTCCATCATATCTGCTTGTTAGATGGTGGTAAAAGTCTTCTACCAGCTTGTTCCATCATATCTGCTTGTTAGATGGTGGTAAAAGTCCTCTACCAGCTTGTTCCATCATATCTCCTTGTTAGATGGTGGTAAAGGTCTTCTACCAGCTTGTTCCATCATATATCTGATTGTTAGACGTTGGTAAAGGTCTTCTACCAGCTTGTTCTATCAAATCTGCTTGTTAGATGGTGGTAAAAGTCCTCTACCAGCTTGTTCTATCATATATGCCAGTTAAATGATGGTAAAGGTCTTCTAACAGCTTGCTCTATCATATCTGCTTGTTAGACTGTGGTAACGGTCTTCTACCAGCTTGCTCTATCACATCTGCTTGTTAGACGGTGGTAAAGGTCTTCTACCAGCTTGTTCTATCAAATCTGCTTGTTAGATGTCGGTAAAGGTCTTCTACCAGCTTGTTCTATCATATCTGCTTGTTAGACGGTGGTAAAGGTCTTCTACCAGCTTGTTCTATCAAATCTGCTTGTTAGATGGTGGTAAAGGTCTTCTACCAGCTTGTTCTATCATATCTGCTGGTTAAATGTTGGTAAAGGTCTTCTACCAGCTTGTTCCATCATATATCTGATTGTTAGACGTTGGTAAAGGTCTTCTACCAGCTTGTTCCATCATATCTGCTTGTTAGATGTTGGTAAAGGTCTTCTACCAGCTTGTTCCATCATATCTGCTGGTTAAATGTTGGTAAAGGTCTTCTACCAGCTTGTTCCATCATATATCTGATTGTTAGATGTTGGTAAAGGTCTTCTACCAGCTTGTTCCATCATATCTGCTTGGTAAATGTTGGTAAAAGTCCTCTACCAGCTTGTTCCATCATATCTGCTTGTTAGACGGTGGTAAAGGTCTTCTACCAGCTTGTTCCATCATATCTGCTGGTTAGATGTTGGTAAAGGTCTTCTACCAGCTTGTTCTATCATATCTGCTTGTTAGATGTTGGTAAAGGTCTTCTACCAGCTTGTTCCATCATATCTGCTTGTTAGATGTTGGTAAAGGTCTTCTACCAGCTTGTTCCATCATATCTGCTGGTTAGATGTTGGTAAAGGTCTTCTACCAGCTTGTTCTATCATATCTGCTTGGTAAATGTTGGTAAAAGTCCTCTACCAGCTTGTTCCATCATATCTGCTTGTTAGACGGTGGTAAAGGTCTTCTACCAGCTTGTTCCATCATATCTGCTGGTTAGATGTTGGTAAAGGTCTTCTACCAGCTTGTTCTATCATATCTGCTTGTTAGACGGTGGTAAAGGTCTTCTACCAGCTTGTTCCATCATATCTGCTTGTTAGATGGTGGTAAAAGTCTTCTACCAGCTTGTTCCATCATATCTGCTTGTTAGATGGTGGTAAAAGTCCTCTGCCAGCTTGTTCCATCATATCTGCTTGTTAGATGGTGGTAAAGGTCTTCTACCAGCTTGTTCTATCAAATCTGCTTGTTAGATGGTGGTAAAAGTCCTCTACCAGCTTGTTCTATCATATATGCCAGTTAAATGATGGTAAAGGTCTTCTAACAGCTTGCTCTATCATATCTGCTTGTTATATGTTGGTAAAGGTTTTCTACCAGCTTGTTCTATCAAATCTGCTTGTTAGACTGTGGTAAAGGTCTTCTACCAGCTTGCTCTATCACATCTGCTTGTTAGACGGTGGTAAAGGTCTTCTACCAGCTTGTTCTATCAAATCTGCTTGTTAGATGTCGGTAAAGGTCTTCTACCAGCTTGTTCTATCATATCTGCTTGTTAGACGGTGGTAAAGGTCTTCTACCAGCTTGTTCTATCAAATCTGCTTGTTAGATGGTGGTAAAGGTCTTCTACCAGCTTGTTCCATCATATCTGCTGGTTAAATGTTGGTAAAGGTCTTCTATCAGCTTGTTCCATCATATATCTGCTGGTTGGATGTTGGTAAAGGTCTTCTACCAGCTTGTTCTATTATATCTGCTTGTTAGATGTTGGTAAAGGTCTTCTACCAGCTTGTTCCATCATATATGTTTGTTAGATGTTGGTAAAGGTCTTCTACCAGCTTGTTCCATCATATCTGCTGGTTAGATGTTGGTAAAGGTCTTCTACCAGCTTGTTCCATCATATCTGCTTGGTAAATGTTGGTAAAAGTCCTCTACCAGCTTGTTCCATCATATCTGCTTGTTAGACGGTGTAAAGGTCTTCTACCAGCTTGTTCCATCATATCTGCTGGTTAGATGTTGGTAAAGGTCTTCTACCAGCTTGTTCTATCATATCTGCTTGTTAGACGGTGGTAAAGGTCTTCTACCAGCTTGTTCCATCATATCTGCTTGTTAGATGGTGGTAAAAGTCTTCTACCAGCTTGTTCCATCATATCTGCTTGTTAGATGGTGGTAAAAGTCCTCTGCCAGCTTGTTCCATCATATCTGCTTGTTAGATGGTGGTAAAGGTCTTCTACCAGCTTGTTCCATCATATCTGCTTGTTAGATGGTGGTAAAAGTCCTCTACTAGCTTGTTCCATCATATCTGCTTGTTAGATGGTGGTAAAGGTCTTCTACCAGCTTGTTCTATCAAATCTGCTTGTTAGATGGTGGTAAAAGTCCTCTACCAGCTTGTTCTATCATATATGCCAGTTAAATGATGGTAAAGGTCTTCTAACAGCTTGCTCTATCATATCTGCTTGTTATATGTTGGTAAAGGTTTTCTACCAGCTTGTTCTATCAAATCTGCTTGTTAGACTGTGGTAAAGGTCTTCTACCAGCTTGCTCTATCACATCTGCTTGTTAGACGGTGGTAAAGGTCTTCTACCAGCTTGTTCTATCAAATCTGCTTGTTAGATGTCGGTAAAGGTCTTCTACCAGCTTGTTCCATCATATATCTGCTTGTTAGACGGTGGTAAAGGTCTTCTATCAGCTTGTTCTATTATATCTGCTTGTTAGACGGTGGTAAAGGTCTTCTACCAGCTTGTTCTATTATATCTGCTTGTTAGACGTTGGTAAAGGTCTTCTACCAGCTTGTTTTATGATATCTGCTTGTTAGACGGTGGTAAAGGTCTTCTACCAGCTTGTTCCATCATATCTGCTTGTTAGACGGTGGTAAAGGTCTTCTACCAGCTTGTTCTATTATATCTGCTTGTTAGATGTTGGTAAAGGTCTTCTACCAGCTTGTTTTATGATATCTGCTTGTTAGACGGTGGTAAAGGTCTTCTACCAGCTTGTTCTATTATATCTGCTTGTTAGACGTTGGTAAAGGTCTTCTACCAGCTTGTTCCATCATATCTGCTTGTTAGACGTTGGTAAAGGTCTTCTACCAGCTTGTTTTATGATATCTGCTTGTTAGACGGTGGTAAAGGTCTTCTACCAGCTTGTTCCATCATATCTGCTTGTTAGACGGTGGTAAAGGTCTTCTACCAGCTTGTTCTATTATATCTGCTTGTTAGATGTTGGTAAAGGTCTTCTACCAGCTTGTTTTACGATATCTGCTTGTTAGACGGTGGTAAAGGTCTTCTACCAGCTTGTTCTATTATATCTGCTTGTTAGACGTTGGTAAAGGTCTTCTACCAGCTTGTTCCATCATATCTGCTTGTTAGACGGTGGTAAAGGTCTTCTACCAGCTTGTTCTATTATATCTGCTTGTTAGACGGTGGTAAAGGTCTTCTACCAGCTTGTTCTATTATATCTGCTTGTTAGACGGTGGTAAAGGTCTTCTACCAGCTTGTTCCATCATATCTGCTTGTTAGACGGTGGTAAAGGTCTTCTACCAGCTTGTTTTATGATATCTGCTTGTTAGACGGTGGTAAAGGTCTTCTACCAGCTTGTTCTATTATATCTGCTTGTTAGACGGTGGTAAAGGTCTTCTACCAGCTTGTTCCATCATATCTGCTTGTTAGACGGTGGTAAAGGTCTTCTACCAGCTTGTTTTATGATATCTGCTTGTTAGACGTTGGTAAAGGTCTTCTACCAGCTTGTTCCATCATATATCTGCTTGTTAGACGTTGGTAAAGGTCTTCTATCAGCTTGTTCTATTCTATTTAATATTCATATTAAGATGTTGTCCTAAACACACCAGTGATAAAAAGTATCAAAATGCACATTTGCATTTATATAAATCTTCTGGACTCTAGCTTTGAATTCAGTTGAAAATTGTTTAATAGTTGAACTGGATGCTAGCCATTAGCATGGCAGGGGGTGGCTTATATTTATGACAAAGGACAGAACAGTGGGGTGGAGCTACAGCTGGCTCCCCCGCTGAGTGAATGTTTTTGAGGTTACTGTAGTGTCTGTCCTGGGTACGATCTTAAACTGTCATGTCGTCAGCGACTAAACCGACACCCCCACTTCAACCCTTGTGTTGTTGTGAGGAGGGTGTGTGGACACCCAGCAGGACTAAAAACAAAACCTGTCAAAGGGCGGATGAGTTCCTCTGTGAATCAATGGCCAGCCATACCTGGAGAGGAGATAGGGACCACCAGGTATTCCCCTACTGGAACACAATGATGACTCAACCTGTTGAGGCATTAGCTGTGCTCCTACGACCTCAAAAAAAGGTTACAGAACTGATGATCATGATGATGATGATGATGTAGTGTCTGTGAGATGACGGTTGCAATAATTACCGTGAGATTAAGGGGGTTGGCAACGTTCCCAGGTGGCACACAGCGGGGCTCTGAGGCACCGGCCAGTCGGATCTCGGTCAGGTACAGTAGCCACTTCCCATTGGATGTCTCCAAGGGCCACTCAAACTCAACCTCCAGGTTTCCAAGGTGTCCCAATGGCTTCCCAATAATATCCACCTATCAGAGAGACAGGAATTAAACATGGCATGCCTGCTGTCCACTGATTGGTCAGGGTTGTTTAATTTTGCTCAGTTCACTCTTCACACACTGACATCCTCCATCATGAAAAGCGCCCACTAGTGGAGGGAGAGTCAATTCTTTCTGTTGAATCAGTAAATGCGAGCCAGGACATCTAAATGAATCGAATGTTAAAGCGTTGTGGGCTTCTATTATTCTTTAACCTGGTCTGTTGTCAGGAATGGGGTACAACACAAGGAATTTGTATGCCAGTGTGTCCTAGACAGAGTTCTAGGCAGATAAAGTATTTTGATTCTGATGATTGATTCATCTGCAAGCGGAGTTCAGATTCTCCACCTGCAAAGGCAATCTTTATTAACTGAAGCTTATCTAGCAGTTTTATATACCCAACTAACCCTCTCTGCCTCTTCTGCTGTCATACTCTGCACCAGAACCGAGATCCTGCAGCATCACCTCAAGCACACTCAAACAACTGAGCTACTATTTCATCATATGAGCAACATCATCCACCCACTCACCTCATCTTCAGTATGGACTTTGTCTCACTATACCCATCGTACCATTATCTATTTGGATGACATCAGGATGATTACGTCCAACATTTCCACCAGCCCACACCAAGAGACCCAGCAACAGAAGCAGGAAACTCCCCCACCGCCTCTGCCTGAGACATGGCATTCTGTAGTCCCAAAGCCATCCAGGAAGCAAGTGAGTAGAATTTTTCCCCTTTTTCTCCCAAATTGCATCCAGCAAATCACTCTTCCGAGCCGTCCCGGTCTCTGCTCCACCCCCTCTGCTGGTCCGGGGAGGACTGCAGACTACCACATACCTCCTCTGATACATGTGGAGTCGTCAGCCGCTTCTTTTCATCTGACAGTGAGGGGTTTTGCCAGGGGGACGTAGCACGTGGGAGGATCACGCTATTCCCCCCAGTCTCCCCCCCCCCGAACAGGCGTCCCGACCGACCAGAGGAGGCGCTAGTGCAGCGACCAGGACACATACCCACATCCAGCTTCCCACCCGCAGACACGGCCAATTGTGTCTGTAGGGATGCCCGACCAAGCCGGAGGCAACACAGGGATTCCAACCGGCGATCCCCATGTTGGTAGCAATGGGATAGACTGCTATGCTACCCGGACGCCCCCAACGAATTGTATTCTTACAATGAATGTGTTCTCTGCATGTAACCATCCTCTTGTATAGGAGCAGTGGGCAGCTGCAGCACCCGGGAACCAACTCCACCTCTTCTTTCCATCGCCTTGCTCAGAGGCACAGACAAGAGTATTAACCCTAACATGCATGTCTTTTTGATGGTGGGAGGAAACCGGAGCACCCGCAGGAAACCCACGCAGACACAGGGAGAACACGGAAACTCCACACAGAAAGGACCTGGGACGGCCTGGGGTTCAAACCCAGGACCTTCTTGCTGTGAGGCAGCAGTGCTAACCACTGGGCCACCGTGCTGCCCTCAAAGTGTCTTATGAGACGGAGGGTTTGAAGCAGGTTAAGCCCTTAAACGTAAGTTCCATAAATCATCAGTGGAAATAGTTTTACACTAACCTGAAAGGTGAAGAGCAGCAGGCTACCCACGTCTCCCGTGGCCGTCATGGCCGACTCCCCAGTCACATGACCACTGAACTGGACATGGCCTGGCTGCTTGATTCTGAATAAATACAAATCAGACAATCAGCACATCAGTACAGTTGACAACAGTTCCTAAAGAGAGAGAGAGAGCAGGAGAGAGAGAGAGAGAGAGAGAGAGAGAGAGAGAGAGAGAGAGAGAGAGAGAGAGAGAGAGAGAGAGAGCAGGAGAGAGAGAGAGAATGATGATGGATGAAAAAAGTGGTAGTGAAAGAAAATGATGATGGATGAGAGAAGTGGTAGTGAAAGAGAATGATGATGGATGAGAAAAGTGGTAGTGAAAGAGAATGATGATGGATGAGAGAAGTGGTAGTGAAAGACAATGATGATGGATGAGAGAAGTGGTAGTGAAAGAGAATGATGATGGATGAGAGAAGTGGTAGTGAAAGAGAATGATGATGGATGAGAGAAGTGGTAGTGAAAGAGAATGATGATGGATGAGAAAAGTGGTAGTGAAAGAGAATGATGATGGATGAGAGAAGTGGTAGTGAAAGAGAATGATGATGGATGAGAGAAGTGGTAGTGAAAGAGAATGATGATGGATGAGAGAAGTGGTAGTGAAAGAGAATGATGATGGATGAGAGAAGTGGTAGTGAAAGAGAATGATGATGGATGAGAGAAGTGGTAGTGAAAGAGAATGATGATGGATGAGAGAAGTGGTAGTGAAAGAGAATGATGATGGATGAGAGAAGTGGTAGTGAAAGAGAATGATGATGGATGAAAGAGAAGTGATAGTGAAAGAGAATGATGATGGAGGAGAGAAGTGATAGTGAAAGAGAATGATGATGGATGAGAGAAGTGATAGTGAAAGAGAATGATGATGGATGAGAGAAGTGATAGTGAAAGAGAATGATGATGGATGAGAGAAGTGGTAGTGAAAGAGAATGATGATGGATGAGAGAAGTGGTAGTGAAAGAGAATGATGATGGATGAGAGAAGTGGTAGTGAAAGAGAATGATGATGGATGAAAGAGAAGTGATAGTGAAAGAGAATGATGATGGATGAGAGAAGTGATAGTGAAAGAGAATGATGATGGATGAGAGAAGTGGTAGTGAAAGAGAATGATGATGGATGAGAGAAGTGATAGTGAAAGAGAATGATGATGGATGAGAGAAGTGGTAGTGAAAGAGAATGATGATGGATGAGAGAAGTGGTAGTGAAAGAGAATGATGATGGATGAAAGAGAAGTGGTAGTGAAAGAGAATGATGATGGATGAGAGAAGTGGTAGTGAAAGAGAATGATGATGGATGAGAGAAGTGGTAGTGAAAGAGAATGATGATGGATGAGAGAAGTGGTAGTGAAAGAGAATGATGATGGATGAGAGAAGTGATAGTGAAAGAGAATGATGATGGATGAGAGAAGTGGTAGTGAAAGAGAATGATGATGGATGAGAGAAGTGATAGTGAAAGAGAATGATGATGGATGAGAGAAGTGATAGTGAAAGAGAATGATGATGGATGAGAGAAGTGGTAGTGAAAGAGAATGATGATGGATGAGAGAAGTGGTAGTGAAAGAGAATGATGATGGATGAGAGAAGTGGTAGTGAAAGAGAATGATGATGGATGAGAGAAGTGGTAGTGAAAGAGAATGATGATGGATGAGAGAAGTGATAGTAAAAGAGAATGATGATGGATGAGAGAAGTGATAGTGAAAGAGAATGATGATGGATGAGAGAAGTGGTAGTGAACGAGAATGATGATGGACGAAAGAGAAGTGACAGAGATATAGAATTGATAAAGGATGATAGTGTTACCATCAGTAAAGGCGGACCCAAACGTATAGCTACGGACAATAGAAATATGTAATATAAAAAGGGGTTTATTGTAGGAATAAAGGGGGATGAGGAAGGCGGGAAAGGCAGAAGGTAGAGAGGCGATGCCAGATGGCAGAGCTGTGCTGAATGGTGGTTAGAAGAGCTGAGCTGAGCAGGACAGACGGACGAGGCAGTTAGTGTTGCTGGCTGAGGACTAGCTCGGGGGTTTAGTAAGCGAGCAGGCAGGCAGGGGAATCAGAGAGTAGTGAACCTGGAAATCAAGGGGAAACCGGTAAATACAGTAATGCAAACAACACCAAGAATAACTGAGTATGCAACTGCAGAGCGGCTGAGAGCGAGAGGCAACCACTGTAGCTGGAACAACAAACTAGTGGATGGAAGACCAGAGCAGATATATACTGTTGAAGTGATGGAAGGCAGTTGTGCAGGCTGGGCACATGAGTTGAATAAGCCGCAATCAAGAGGGAGCTGGAGAGTGCCAAGGAAGGAAGCCCCACCCACACCACACTTGCAAACACAAGGGAAATAACTGGAGGCACGGGGCCATGACAGACAGATAGATAGATAGATAGATAGATAGATAGATAGATAGATAGATAGATAGATAGATAGATAGATAGATAGATAGATAGATAGATAGATAGATAGATAGATAGATAGACAGACAGATAGACAGATAGATAGATAGATATAGGCAAGACAAAATTATTTGTATAGCACATTTCAGCAACTAGGCAATACAAAGTGCTTAACATAAAAATAAAAGGCATTAAGAGAAGCAACATAAGGCAATAAACAGACATTTAAAAACAAAAAGAGTAAAAGTTACAGTGCAGTGTAAGATGAAAATCAAAAGCTTCAAGTTTTATTTAACAAAAGGCAGCGGCAAAGAGGCAAATCAAGTTAAGTCTTCAGCCTAGATTTAAAGAGCAGAGTTGTAGCAGATTCCACTCCTTTGGTCTTAGTAAGGACCCGAGCAGTAGTTTTCTGAATCGGCTGCAGCTGTTTGATCGGGTTTTTTTCTTTTTTCTTTATAAAGACCTGTAAACACACCCTTACAGTAGTCGAGTCAGCTGAAGATAAATGCATGGACAAGTTTTTCCAAATCCTACTGAGACATAAATCCTTTAATTCTGGATATATTCTTCGGGCGATAGTAGGCTGACTTTGTAATTTTCTTAATGTGGCTATATAAATTCAGATCTGAGTCCATAACTTCTCCAAGATTTCTGGCTTGGTTTGTGGTTTTTAACATTACCTACTGTAGCCAAGTGCTGACTGTTAATCGTTCTTATTGGACCCAAAGACAGCTACTTCAGTTTTATCTTTGCTTAATTGAAGAACATTCTGAGACATCCAATCATTGATTTGCTCAGTGCAGTTACTCAGTGCTTGTATGGGATTATAGTCCCCTGGTGACACCCCGTGGACCCACCACGCGCAGGGATGAGCATTGGGGTAGGGTGCAATGCAGGCCGGACAGCATGCAAAGGCGAGGACCAGGGCATGCCAACTTCTGGCATTGCAGACTGGTCCAGGTGAACCAACTGAGAGGAGACCCCGGGGTAGGCCCAGAACTCACTGGAGGGACTACATGTCTATTCTGGTCTGAGAACACATTGGGATCCCCAGGAGCAGCTGGAGGGCGTTGCTGGGGAGAGGGACGTGTGGAGTCCCCTACTTAGCTTGCTGCCATTGCGACTGGACCCTCGAGAAGAGGCTGATGATGAGAGAGATGAGTCCCCTGGTGATATGGTTATACAAATCTGCATAATTATGATAACATTTTGTTGTTTTCCATAATCTGGACTAGTGGGAGCATATAGATGTTAAAGAGAAGTGGCCCCAGAGTGGAGCCTTGAGAAACGCCACAGGTCATTTTTGTGTGCTCAGATTTGTAATTACCTATGGACACAATGTAGTCCCTGTTCTTTGAGTGGGATTCAAACCAGTTTAGTGCTGTGCCAGAAAGTCCCACGCAGTTTTCCAGTAATATGTTGTAGTTGACTGTGTCAACTGCAGCACTGAGATCCAATAATAGCAGGACTGAGATTCTGCCACTGTTTGTGTTTAAGCAGATGTCATTAAAGACCTTAACAAGACAAGTCTCAGTGCTGTGGTGGTGTAGTCGAAATCCTGACCGGAAGACATCGAAACTGTTGTTTAGTGCCAAAAATTTGTTGAGCTGCTGGAAAACAGCTTTTTCCAATTATTTTACTTAGAAATGTGAGGTTTGATATTAACCTATGACGGTTCATTAGTTAAATGTACAGATTATACTCTGTTAAGAGTGGCTTGATGCCTGCAGTTTTAGGGCCTGTAGGAAGAGACCTGAGAGAAGAGACATGTTGACAATTTGTAGAAGATCTGAGGACATGCAATCAGAAACATTTTTGAAAAAGCCTGTTGGCAGAATATCAAGGCAGCAGGAAGAGGATTTCAGATGTTGTATAATGTCCCCAAGAGTTTATGGTTGATGGGATCAAATTGTGCCGTGCTGTTTGAATTGATTTTAGCTGGACTTATGGACAACACATGCCCTGTTCCTAGTATGGAGGCAATGACTGCCTGTCAAATTTTCTGAATTTTGTCATTAAAGAAGGAGGCAAATTCATCGCATGTCCTGGTAGATAGAAATTCAGAGGCAACTGCCACTGAGGGTTTGTTAGCCTGTCGAGAGTAGAAAACAAGGCACGTACATTGTTTTTGGCAATGACGTCAGAGAAGTAAGACCACCGTGCATTTCTCGGTTCCAAATTATTAATGTGCAGTCTGTCTGTATAGATGTCATAATGAACAGTATGATTTGCTTTTCGCCACCTGTGTTCAGCTTTACAACACTCTTTTTTCTATTTTGACCAGCGTGGCACATCTCCATGGAGGTCTTTTCTTACCACGTGGCACATCTCCATGGAATTGTTTTCCTACCAGAGACCACCTTCACCCTAGCGGGTGTAATAGCATCGATAACATCTGTAATGTTAGAACTAAAATGATCTACAAGCTCATTGACTGAGACCCGTGAGAGGGCAGGTGTGGAAGAGAAAGCCTGAATAAATACTTCACTGGTGTTGTCAGTGATATGATGTTTCGTGGTTACCTCTGTTGGAGCACTTGTGTGCATGGAGACAGTGCTCTCATAGAAAACACAGGAATGATCGGAGAGAGCCATACCAGTCACCACAACCTTAGAAAGGTTCAGACCCTTGGAGATAAGTCCAGAGCGTGGCCCTTGTTGGGTGTGGGCTCCGTCACACGCTGAGTTAGTACATAGTTATCTAGAACAGCGTTTCTCAAACCTCTCCTGGCGGACCACTTGTCCAGCTGATTCAAATGATCAACTTGTTATGAGCTCCCGAAGCTGCCTAATAACAAAACTGATCATTTAAATCAGCTGTGTTGGAGCAGGGAGAGAACTAAAACATGCAGGACAAGTGGTCTGCCAGGAGAGGTTTGAGAAACGCTGATCTAGAACACAACACAGTTCTGTAGTCCCTCTGTCCTGGGTGTTGTCAGCATGGATGTTTAAATCACCAGCGGTACCTACCCTGTCGAAGTCAATACAGGTTATAGACAGCAGCTCACTTAAGTCATCAAATAGGTTTGGATTGTATTTAGGTGGCCTATAGATATTTAGAAATATGACTTGAGAAGAGGACTTCAACTGAAGAGCCACATGTTCGAAAGAAGCAATATTTCCACAAGTTATCTTCTGGCATTGGAGCAAATCATTAAACAAAATGGCAACTCCACCTCCTTTCTGATGCTGTCTGGTTTCACTCACAAAATTGAGGTTGGCAGGGGGTGACTCCATAAGAACAGCTGCAGTGCAGTCGTGGTCCAACCAAGGTTAAGTTCAAAACATAAAATTGAGATTGTGCTGGATGATTCCTGCCAAAGAACTGATGTGCAGTAACGCTACATTTAGTGTGTTAAGATATTATCTGCCCAACGTTTTACGACAGGCTGTGGCTGCTGGCATGCAACTGGAGTCAAGTTAGATGAAGTAGCTGTGCAGACAGACAGACAGACAGACATACAGACAGACAGACAGACAGACAGACAGACAGACAGACAGACAGACAGACAGACAGACAGACAGACAGACAGACAGACAGACAGACAGACAGACAGACAGATAAAGGACCAAGTATAAAGGGTGATGGAGAAGTGACAGAGAAAGATAGAATGATGACAGATGATATGGCATTGACAGAGACAGAATGATAAAGGGTGAAAGAGGAGTGCCAGGGAG
The DNA here is from genome assembly GCF_029633865.1 of Lampris incognitus. Classification (NCBI taxonomy): domain Eukaryota; kingdom Metazoa; phylum Chordata; class Actinopteri; order Lampriformes; family Lampridae; genus Lampris; species Lampris incognitus. The sequence goes on from NC_079220.1 coordinate 1,046,839, forward strand.
AAATAGAGTAAAGATGGATGATAGATGTGACTCACAGGGAGAAGGTTGTCTGTAGAGAATATTCCACCAGTAAAGAGAGAGAGACAGGGGACAGGTCGCTCTGCTCACTGAGTCTGAAGAGAGAGACACAAAGATGTATGTATGTGTGTGTGCATTTATATGTGTGTGTCAGTGTGTGTGTGTGTGTGTGTCAGTGTGTGTGTGTGTGTGTGTGTGTGTGTGTGTGTGTGTGCGTGAGCCAGCACATCAGGCAGTGGGTGTTAGATTCAGTCACTAGGGTCTTGGAACGAGGTAGAAAGAGCCCTTCGATAGCTGTACCCATGACTGAGCAGCCCTCTTTAGGATCCACTCTGCTCACCCCACCTTGGGAAGGGTCTAGAAAAGGTGCCCTAAAAATAGCCTGCCTAAAATCTCCTGACTGGATTACCATGTCCAGAGGGATCATCACATGTGGTCAGAAACACGGACACATGAAGTTTGGAGCCAGGAACGTGTGCACACTGGTGGATAGTGACCAGTGACCGACCGGAGAGGAGAACTGCTATCATCTCTTGAGAACTGAAGAGATGCCGGATTGACATTAGCTGCCCTTTGTGAAACCCGACGGGCAGACGAAGAACAACTGAAGGAGGAGAAGGGTGGTTACACTTTCTTCTGGAAAGGAAAAGCTGCTGATGAACCCCAGGATCCATGGCACTGGATTTGCCATCAGGAACCAGATCACCAGCCACCTGTCTGAACATCCTGTGGGGATCAATGAGCGTCTCATGACCATCCGTCTGGTGCTTGCCAACAACCAGATGCAACAGTTGTGAGTGCCTATGCCCCTACTTTAGACTCTGAAGAGGGAGTAAAAGACACCTTCTACACCTGCTTAGATGAGACACTGCCAAGAATCCCCAAGGAGGATAAGATTATTCTCCTAGGAGACTTCAACGCCAGGGTCGGCCGGGATCAACACCTCTGGAAGGGCACTGTAGGAAAGGAAGGCATCCGGAACATCAACTCCAATGGAGTTCTGCTTCGCAAATGTGCTCAGTACAACCTCATCATCACCAACACTCTGTTTTGCCAGAAAAAAAAAAACAAATTTAAGGCATCTTGGAGATACCCCCACTCCAAACAGTGGCATCTCCTTGACTTTCATTGTAAGAAGCAGGGACTGCTGTGACATTGTGGGGAAGCCTGGCTAGAGGGACTAAACTGCAGGAGGCAGACTCAAAACTGTTTCAATTTAATAAAGTGATTTATTTACAGGGTGTAGCTATATGGGAAACACAAGAATATATACAAAGCAAAAGAAACAAATTAACAGTTAACTTGGCTTAACTGCAGAAAACTCAACTCGTAATAACTGAGCTTAAATCAACATCAGGTGCCCACATCTACACCCTGATGCCCTACAACCCTAACAACTTCAACTGCTCAAATACCCCTGGACTCAGTCAGCAGGATCTGAGTTTGGGCTGCACCACTGTGGCAGGTAAAGCCAACACCTCTCCTGAAAACAGGTACATAACAAAGTTATTCATTCCCAGTTGTAAAGGTGAAAATGCCTTCACTTAACCTACCAGATAACAAAGGGTTTGCAAACTTACCTACAAATCACAAATCAACAGAAAACATCTAAGAAACCAACTGCCTTCCCCCCATACTTGGACTAATCCAGTGTATAAATAGAGGACGTGTGTGTGAACACCTCCTCCCTTTGTCCCTGGACAGCCCAGTCTCGCGGCAGCTCGTGAAATAGTCACGACATTTAATCTATTGATTCGTGTACACGAACAAGAATTTTCCTTCTTTTTTGTGACACTCAGCACGACTTTAAAACTCGCTGAGGGTGATGTGTAGGCTAAGATAGCCTTCCACTACAAGCTTGATTTCTCAGAATCGAAGGAGAAATAATGAAAATGGGAGGGCATAACGTTAGCCTGTCATATTGTTGAGGTATCAAGGACACTTTCGTGTTTTTGTGTTGAGAAATGTTAAAGAAGTCTTTAAAATCCACAGGTCGCTATGCGACGGATCCTCTCCGGCCCTAACCCTAACCTATACGGCTTCTGCGCTCCCGAGTCCCGACTGACATAATAAAAAAATGTTTTGTTTTTGTTTTTTCTCTGTGTTTTTATGGGGAATTAAAAAAAGAAAAAAAAAAGCTCCCAAGTCCCGATTGACAGAAAATAAAAATAAAAAACACGAAACAGCCTTCCAACTGAAATACAGTTGTATTTCGTGCTGGTCAACGTGTTGCACAGCACGAATCCATATATGAATCATTCGTGACTATGACACGAAAAGACGTGATCCCGGGTTACCCTGGAACGCCTGGCGGTAGTAAGGGACAACGAAAGAAAATGATGAACTTATGTAACACATGTAACTGAACCAATAAACAACTAAATGTAACAAAAGTTGTCTTTGTTTCGAGGTAACCAGAAATAATGATGTATGTGAACTATAATCAAACACAAACAAACCCGGGATAGTGTGTGTATTCACATTACAGATAAATGATGGAAAATGAATAAAACAATGGCTAAAACAAACAAGCATGGTCAGATCTGTCAGACTAGGATGGTGATGACTGAGATGATGGGACAAATGGTGTGCTCTCACCCACTTTGTCACAGATGTGAACATCACGGGGGCCATGGTCAATGCAGATGACTGCTGGACAGACAACTGCCTCATCTGCTCCACGATGTCCACCAAACTCAAGAGGAAGAGGAGGGTTCAAAACAAGCAGATCTGCGCAAGACTCAACCTTGAAAGCCTGAATGAAACTGCAACCCAGCAGCGACTTAAGGCTTCTCTTGGGGAAACTCTCCAACTGGAATATCCTGATGACACTGAGAAGCTCTGGAGCCTGCTCAAATCCACCGTCCTTGACACTGATCCCGAGGTGACTGACCTCTACTATCTATCTATCTATCTATCTATCTATCTATCTATCTATCTATCTATCTATCTATCTATCTATCTATCTATCTATCTATCTATCTATCTATCTATCTATCTATCTATCTATCTATCTATCTATCTGTCTACCTCTGTTACTCTACCCTGTTGATGTCCTTTTCAACCCTCTTTGCTCCTATGTACACCTGAATTTCCCTTCAGGCATGAATAAAGGTTACCTTAAGTCCAGAAAACACCAGGACTGGTTTGATGATAATGACACAGATACAACAGCTCATCTCCAAGAAAAGGAAAGCCTTTCGTGCCTGGCAACATTTTGTAACCTGTGAGGCTAAAAGAGTGTCTCACTCCAGAGCCAAGGCAGATGTCCAGAGATGGGTGAGGGAGCTTAAGAACATTTGGTGGACAGAAAAGGCTCTGGAAATCCAGCAACTGGCAGAAATGGGTGACACCAGAGGCTTTTTCAGTGCTACTAAGGCCATCTATGGTCCAAGCAACCGCGGCTTAAACCCCCTGCACTCAAAGGACAGGCAGGAGCTGCTGAAAGACAATGAGTCCATTAATGCCCAATGGAAGGAGCACTTCCAGGAACTCTTCAACTGCAACAGCAGAGCTGAACCAGACATTGCCAGCCACATTCCTCAGATACCCATTAGAGAAGACATTGGGGAACCTCCCTCCACGACAGAGGTTCAAGATGCCATCAGGAACCTTAAAAACAACAAGGCCATCGGTCCAGATGGGATCCCAGCTGATATCATAAAGGAAGGTGAACCAAGGTCTGGAAAAAAGAACTTCCCTCAGAGGTCAAGGATGCTCTAATAGTGGCCATATTAAAGAAGGGGGACAAGGTGGAATGTGGAAACTACAGGGGCATCTCACTCCTGTCAACAACAGGCAAAGTCCTTGATCGCGTCCTCGCAAACCAACTGCGAGCACTGGCGGAGGAAGTATGCCCAGAATCTCAGTGTGGCTTCCGCCCATCCAAAGGTACAGCAGACATGGTATTTTCAGCATACCAACTCCAGGAAAAATGCTGTGAACAAAGGCAGCCGTTGTACATGGCTTTCATAGACCTGTTAAAAGCCTTTGAGACTCAGTAGACTGCCAGACTCTGTGGGGCATACTATCAAGATATGGCTGCCCTGATAAGTACATCAGAATACTGAGGGTTCTACATGATGGCATGTCAGTCACAGTGCTCAGCAACAGCGGCTTTGAGTCAGAGCCCTTTACCGTGGAAACAGGGTTCAAACAGGGATGCATCATTGCACCCACCCTGTTTGCCATTTTCATTGTTGCCATACTCTACCTCATTGGCAAACAGCTGCCACGGGGGATCCCAATCCTATACAGAACTGATGGCAGGCACTTCAAGCTTAATAGGTTCAAGGCCAAGAGCTAAGTGTGTAGCACCACCATCATGGAGCTTCAGTATGCAGACAACAATGCCATCACAGCACACTACAGAAGACCTCCAGGACAGTCTTTGCCAAGGCATACAGAGCCTTGGGTCTAGCATTATGAATCAAGAAAACCCAGGTTCTATATCAATTTCCCACCCAACCAGCCATCTACCCAGCCCACCATAAAGTGGACAGCAAAATTTTTGAAAAAGTTGATCACATCCCCTACCTCAGCAGCCTTCTCTCCTCAAAAGCGGACATCGACTCTGAGGTCAGCCATTGCCTGAGTTATGCCAGTGGCACTTACACTGAAGACTGAGACCTAAAGGCCCAAATAAAACTCCTGGTCTACAGAGCTGTTGTTCTCCCCACCCAGCTGTATGGAACAGAGTCATGGACCACCTACAGCAGGCACCTGAGAGCCCTGGAACAATACCACCAAAGGCCCTTACAAAAGATCCTGAGGATCAGCTGGAAGGACAGATGCACCAACATCAGCATTCTGGAAGAAGCCAACTTGACTAGCATCACCACCACAATAATGCAGAACCAACTCCGATGGACAGGCCATGTCATCCGCATGTCCAACACATGTGTCCCCAAACAGGTCCTGTACTCCCAGCTGAGGGAAGGTCAGCAAGTTCCCAGCGGACAAAAGAAACATTTCAAGGACAATATCAAGACCAATCTGAAGAAATTCAACATCACATGGAGCAATTGGGAACACATTGCACTGGATAGGCGCTCCTGGAAGAAATCCATGCAGGAAGTAGCTGCACGTTATGAGATGGAGCTCCACTGTGCTGCAGAGAGAAAGCAACAGCACTGCAAGAAGAGAAAAAGTCTCAACCACCACCACTTTCCCCTGCCCACACTGCACCAAAGTCTGTGGACTGTGGTAGGCCCTCTACAGCCACCTGAAGACCCATCAGTAGACAACCAA
>NC_079220.1:1052306-1087306 GCF_029633865.1 Lampris incognitus
GATTCACCTGACCTACATGTCTTTGATTCACCTGACCGACATGTATTTGAGTCACCTGACCTACATGTCTTTGATTCACCTGACCTACGTGTCTTTGATTCACCTGACCGACATGTATTTGAGTCACCTGACCTACATGTCTTTGATTCACCTGACCTACATGTCTTTGATTCACCTGACCGACATGTATTTGAGTCACCTGACCTACATGTCTTTGATTCACCTGACCTACATGTCTTTGATTCACCTGACCGACATCTATTTGAGTCACCTGACGTACGTGTCTTTGATTCACCTGACCTACGTGTCTTTGAGTCACCTGATCTACATGTCTTTGATTCACCTGACCTACATATCTTTGATTCACCTGACCTACGTGTCTTTGATTCACCTGACCGACATGTATTTGATTCACCTGACCTACGTGTCTTTGAGTCACCTGACCTACATGTATTTGATTCACCTGACCGACATGTATTTGATTCACCTGACCTACATGTCTTTGATTCACCTGACCGACATGTCTTTGAGTCACCTGACCTACATGTCTTTGAGTCACCTGATCTACATGTCTTTGAGTCACCTGACCTACATGTCTTTGAGTCACCTGACCTACATGTCTTTGATTCACCTGACCTACATGTCTTTGAGTCACCTGACCTACATGTCTTTGAGTCACCTGATCTACATGTCTTTGAGTCACCTGATCTACATGTCTTTGATTCACCTGACCTACATGTCTTTGATTCACCTGACCGACATGTCTTTCAGTCACCTGACCTACATGTCTTTGAGTCACCTGATCTACATGTCTTTGAGTCACCTGACCTGCATGTCTTCGAGTCACCTGACCTACATGTCTTTGTTTCACCTGACCTACATGTCTTTGAGTCACCTGACCTACATATCTTTGAGTCACCTGACCTACATGTCTTTGGTTCACCTGACCAACATGTCTTTGATTCACCTGACCTACATGTCTTTGAGTCACCTGACCTACATATCTTTGAGTCACCTGACCTACATGTCTTTGGTTCACCTGACCTACATGTCTTTGAGTCACCTGACCTACATGTCTTTGAGTCACCTGACTTACATGTCTTTGATTCACCTGACCTACATGTCTTTGGTTCACCTGACCTACATGTCTTTGGTTCACCTGACCTACATGTCTTTGAGTCACCTGACCTACATGTCTTTCAGTCACCTGACCTACATGTCTTTGAGTCACCTGACCTACATGTCTTTGATTCACCTGACCTACATATCTTTGAGTCACCTGACCTACATGTCTTTGGTTCACCTGACCTACATGTCTTTGAGTCACCTGACCTACATGTCTTTGAGTCACCTGACCTACATGTCTTTCAGTCACCTGACCTACATGTCTTTGGTTCACCTGACCTACATGTCTTTGATTCACCTGACCTACATATCTTTGAGTCACCTGACCTACATGTCTTTGGTTCACCTGACCTACATGTCTTTGAGTCACCTGACCTACATGTATTTGATTCACCTGACCTACATGTCTTTGATTCACCTGACCGACATGTCTTTGAGTCACCTGACCTACATGTCTTTGAGTCACCGGACCTACATGTCTTTGGTTCACCTGACCGACATGTCTTTGAGTCACCTGACCTACATGTCTTTGAGTCACCTGACCTGCATGTCTTCGAGTCACCTGACCTACATGTATTTGGTTCACCTGACCTACATGTCTTTGAGTCACCTGACCTACATGTCTTTGGATTGTGGGAGGAAACCGGAGCCCCCATATTTCATGATGAAGTTATAGCTGGGGCATATTTCATGATGAAGTTCTAGCTGGGCCATACTTTATGCTAAAGTTCAAGCTGGGGAAATTTAATGCTGAAGTTCTAGCTGGGCATATTTAATGTTGAAGTTATAGCTGGGGCATTTTGCATGTTGAAGTTATAGCTGGGCATATCGCATGTTGGAGTTATAGCTGGGGCATTTTGCATGTTGACGTTCTAGCTGGCCATATCGCATGTTGAAATTCTAGCTGGGGCATATTTCATGATGAAATTCTAGCTGGGGCATATTGCATGTGAAGTTCTAGCTGGGGTGTATTTCATGTTGTGGTTACAGCTAGGGCATATTTCATGTTGAAGTTACAGCTGGGGCATATTTCATGCTGAAGGTCTAGCTGGGGCATATTTCATGATGAAGTTCTAGCAGGGGCATATTTCATGATGAAGTTCTAGCAGGGGCATATTTCATATCGAAGTTCTAGCTGGGGCATTTTGCATGTTGAAGTTCTAGCTAAGCATATCTCATGCTGAAGTCATAGCTGGGGCATATTTCATGTTGAAGTTCTAGCTGGGGCATATCTCATGTTGAAGTCATAGCTGGGGCATATTTCATGTTGAAGTTCTAGCTGGGGCATATTTCATGGTGTGGTTACAGCTGGGGCATATTTCATGTTGAAGTTCTAGCTGGGGGCATATTTCATGTTGAAGTTCTAGCTGGGGCATATTTCATGATGAAGTTCTAGCTGGGCCATACTTTAATGTTGAAGTTCAAACTGGGCATATTCCATGTTGAAGTTCTAGCTGGGAAACATATCATTTTGAAGTTACAGCTGGGGCATATTTCATGTTGAAGTTCGAGCTGGGGCAAATTTCATGATGAGGTTCTAGCTGGGGCATATTGCATGTTGAAGTTACAGCTGTGGCATATTTCAAGTTGAAGTTCTAGCTGGGGCATATTTCATGTTGAAGTTCTAGCTGGGGCATATTTCATGATGAAGTTCTAGCAGGGGCATATTTCATGTTGAAGTTCTAGCTGGGGCATATTTCATAATGAAATTCTAGCTGAGGCATATTTCATGTTGAAGTTCTAGCTGGGGCATATTTCATGTTGAAGTTCTAGCTGGGGCATATTTCATGTTGAAGTTCTAGCTGGGGCATATTTCATGATGAAGTTCTAGCAGGGGCATATTTCATGCCGCAGTAGAGGCAGAGGTGTTGTGGCTGGTGGTGTGACTGGTGTTGTGGCTGGTGGTGTGACTGGTGATGTGGCTGGTGGTGTGACTGGTGGTGTGGCTGGTGTTGTGACTGGTGTTGTGGCAGGTCTTGTGACTGGTGTTATGACTAGTGTTGTGGCTGGTGTTAGGATGCTGGCTTAGTTTGACTTTCATCATAACACTTACTAATCGTTCATTCAGACACTCTTACTGTTCACCAGTCACTACCCATGAGTCCTAGTCTAGTCCAGTGTGAGGTCGTGTGGATGTGTGACTTGATGCATGCTCAGTAATCCAGGTAAGAACATCACAGAAGGCTGAATCAGTTCATTAAAGTGATCCCTTCAGACTGAAGAGGTCAGTTAGTTGAGTGATGAAATGTGTGTGTCAATTACGTTGTGTCCAGATGACCTGATTCAACCTTCTGGGATGAGGATGTGTGAGTTTAGTGTAGTTCATCATCTTTGGTGTGTGCTGGAGGTTTTTACCTGCTGGTTGCTGTTGAACGGATTTCCCAGCTCACACAGTAGAATCTGCTTCTCATCAGAGCATTCTACCACTGACCTGTCCTACACACACACACACACACACACACACACACACACACACACTAGACATAGGTTGAGTTGAACCAGAACCAGAACATCAGTGAGGTTCTAGAATGTTCAGATCATAACTGAGGTTCTAGTAGTTGTAGCACACCAGTGTGGTTCTAGTTGTTTTAGATGGAGCGGCACGGCTCAGGAGGTAGAGCGGGTTGTCTAGTAAGTGGAAGGTTGCTGGTTCGATCCCTGTGGCATATCCCTACTAGCTGTTGCAGGCAAGGTCCTGGCAAAGGTCATGCTGTGCAGGACGGTGATGCACTTGACAGAACATCTGCTGCCAGAGTCACAGTGTGGTTTCAGGAAGAACAGAAGTACTGTGGATATGATTTTCACAGTAAGATACAAGTAAATAGACAAGAAAAGTGCCGCGAACAACATCATGCTGAGATTCTTGCTAGAACAAACTGCACGAGTGTAGAAGCCACGGTCACTGAACACCAGCTGTGCTGGCTTGGGCATGTCATCAGGATGCCTCAAGAACGCCTGCCACATCAAGTCCTGTATGGACAGCTTCATCTGGGTCCGCAGGTGGTCAGAAGAAGCGATACAAAGACCAGCTAAAAACATCGCTGAAGAAGTGTTATATCGACCCCTTGAGACTGGAGCAATAGGGCAGGTCATACTCAGGTGCCAACATGAATCTGAAGGAAATCCTAACATGTGGGGTGTCTAAATTATGTGTTTTTATGGGGGATTAAAATATGAGTTTATTTTGTATGCCCCAACTCCACCTTCTCACTTGCCTGGTCTTAACCATCCCTGTGTCCACAGCTTCTGTGGAGAGAACATTCTTAGCACTTGAAAAGGATAAAACTGTACACAAGAAACAACACTGGACAGGCTCGTCTGTCAGCCTTGGCTTAAATCTCAGTTGGGAAAGAACTTCTTATGGAGCTGAAGTCAAAGGACAAACTGCAGAATCCAGCAACTGCACACTTTGTTAAAAAGGATCACAGGATGGACTTTGTTTTCAAGTCATCTTCATTTGGTGAGTATGCAGCTTTTTCAATAATCGGCTGGTTTTCTCTATTTTTATTCTATCTCAAAATTATGCAACTTTTGCTGACATCTGCTGTTCTAATGAGGCATCTGTAAATTATTTTTAGTGTGTTTGTAAACGATTGACCAGACGGATGCAATAGAACCTGGATTACAAGGTTTTCTGGAATCACCTTTGTGTGTTGTGAAGCTAGTTAGGGCAAAGAAACCTTTAATATGCTGAACTTCCATGTGACAGGACTCTGGCTATTACTTTTATAACTATGTTTGATTTTTTTTTTTATTGCCACATGTGGGTCTACTGAAGGCCCAGGGTCCAGGGCCATGGTTTGCCACTGTTTGTTTCAGAATATAAGTGTGGTTCTAGTTGTTTCAGACCACCGATGTGGTTCTAGATGTTTTACAACATCAGTGAGGGTCTAGTTTTTTCAGAACATCAGTGAGATTCTATTTTTTTTCAGAACATCAGTGGGATTCTAGTTTTTTCAGAACATCAGTGAGATTCTAGTTTTTTCAGAACATCATTGAGATTCTAGTTGTTTCTTTCAGAACATCCGTGTAGTTCTAGTTGTTTCAGAATATCAGTGTGGTTCTAGTTGTTTCAGAACATCAGTGTGGTTCTAGTTATTTCAGAACATCACCGAGGTTCTAGTTTGTTTCAGAACACCCGTGTAGTTCTAGTTGTTTCTGAACATAAGTGTGGTTCTACTTTGTTTCAGAACATAAGTGTGGTTTTAGATGTTTCAGAACATCACTGAGGTTCTAGTTTGTTTCAGAACAGCAGTGTGGTTCTAGTTGTTTCAGAATATCATTGTGGTTCTAGTTATTTCAGAACATCACTGAGATTCTAGTTTGTTTCAGAACACCCGTGTGGTTCTAGTTATTTCAGAATATCAGTGTGGTTAGGGTTTGTTTCAGAACATCAGTGTGGTTCTAGATGTTTCAGAACATCACTGAGGTTCTAGTTTGTTTCAGAACATCAGTGTGGCTCTAGGTGTTTCAGAACATCACTGAGGTTCTAGTTTGTTTCAGAACAGTAGTGTGGTTCTAGTTGTTTCAGAATATCATTGTGATTCTAGTTATTTCAGAACATCACTGATGTTCTAGTTTGTTTCAGAACACTCGTGTGTTTCTAGTTGTTTCAGAACATCACTGAGGTTCTAGTTTGTTTCAGAACATCAGTGTGGTTCTAGTTGTTTCAGAATATCATTGTGGTTCTAGTTATTTCAGAACATCAGTGTGGTTCTAGTTTGTTTCAGAACACCCATGTGGTTCTAGTTGTTTCAGAACATCAGTGTGGTTCTAGTTTGTTTCAGAACAGCAGTGTGGTTCTAGTTGTTTCAGAATATCATTGTGGTTCTAGTTATTTCAGAACATCACTGATGTTCTAGTTTGTTTCAGAACACTCGTGTGGTTCTAATTGTTTCAGAACTTCACTGAGGTTCTAGTTTGTTTCAGAACACTTGTGTGGTTCTAGTTGTTTCAGAACATCAGTGTGGTTCTAGTTTGTTTCAGAACATCAGTGTGGTTCTAGATGTTTCAGAACATCACTGAGGTTCTTGTTTGTTTTAGAACATCAGTGTGGCTCTAGTTGTTTCAGAACATCAGTGTGGTTGTAGTTTGTTTCAGAACATCAGTGTGGTTCTAGATGTTTCAGAACATCACCGAGGTTCTAGTTTGTTTCAGAACATCAGCGTGGTTCTAGTTGTTTCAGAATATCATTGTGGTTCTAGTTATTTCAGAATATCACTGAGGTTCTAGTTTGTTTCAGAACATCCGTGTGGTTCTAGTTGTTTCAGAACATCAGTGTGGTTCTACTTTGTTTCAGAACATCAGTGTGGTTCTAGATGTTTCAGAACATCACTGAGGTTCTAGTTTGTTTCAGAACAGCAGTGTGGTTCTAGTTGTTTCAGAATATCATTGTGGTTCTAGTTATTTCAGAACTTCACTGATGTTCTAGTTTGTTTCAGAACACTCGTGTGGTTCTAGTTGTTTCAGAACATCAGTGTTGTTCTAGTTTGTTTCAGAACATCAGTGTGGTTCTAGATGTTTCAGAACATCACTGAGGTTCTAGTTTGTTTCAGAACATCAGTGTGGCTCTATTTGTTTCAGAACATTACTGAGGTTCTAGTTTGTTTCAGAACACCTGTGTGGTTCTAGTTGTTTCAGAACATCAGTGTGGTTCTAGCTTGTTTCAGAACATCAGTGTGGTTCTAGCTTTTTTCAGAACATCACTGAGGTTCTAGTTTGTTTCAGTACATCAGTGTGGCTCTAGTTGTTCAGAACATCAGTGTGGTTCTAGTTGTTTCAGAACGTCAGTGTAGTTCTACTAGTTTCCGATCACCAGTGAGGCTCTAGGTGTTTTAGAAAATCAGTGTGGTTCTAGAGCACTCTGACCTTGGTCCGGACTCCAGAGTATTTCAGAGACAGAGGGATGGAAACTCTCAAAGCTGCACTATGAGCATCCTCTGCCTGTTGCAACGGTAAGGGCAGGTTGGTTACATTGACCACTAGGTACAACTTCTTCACATTGGCATTGTACTGGAACACCTGAATGCCATGATGACTACACACACACACACACACACACACACACACACACACACACACACACACACACACACACACACACACACACACACACACACACACACACACACACACACACACACACACACAGACACACACACAGAAATGAGTAGAATGAAAAGGGAAAACAAAAAAGACAGATAGATGGACTGACAGACAGACAGACGGATAAACGGAAGGGGAGGTTCTTACCGGGGGAGGGGAACCAGCTCTTGATTGGCAAACTGAGCTGTCATCTGGAGGTTACTGTGGCAACGGTTATCAGAGCCACACTCCTTTAAAATGTGAATCTAATAGAGAGAAAGGGGCTTTACAGACACAGACAGATGGAGAGACAGAGTGACAGACATATTCACTGACCGACAGATAGATAGACAGACAGACCTGAGTTCTGCTGGGTTCAGACTGGGTGGGGTTGAGGACTGGTTGGAGGTTTTTGTTCTGTTCTTCCGCCAAAGATCCATTCAGAGAGAAAACGAGTGGTTCCACTTTATCTCTGAGAGGAATCTACACAACAACACAAGACTTCAATACAATACACACACAACACACAAATTTAACCCAATATACAGAATAATATAAAACATTTGATACAATATACACAACATTAATTCAATTCAGTTCAATTCAATGTATTGTCATTCAAACAATGTGCAGGCACATGTTAAAAATGAAATGAGGGCTGGAGCTTCACCAAACAGTGCAAGACAGACACACACAAAAGCAGCAAACACAGTATAAGATATACACTGATGAAGACCACAGCAAACACCGTATAAGATATACACTGATGAAGACCACAGCAAACACAGTATAAGATATACACTGATGAAGACCACAGCAAACACAGTATAAGATATACACTGATGAAGACCACAGCAAACACCGTATAAGATATACACTGATGAAGACCACAGCAAACACAGTATAAGATATACACTGATGAAGACCACATCAAACACAGTATAAGATATATACTGATGAAGACCACAGCAAACACCGTATAAGATATACACTGATGAAGACCACAGCAAACACAGTATAAGATATACACTGATGAAGACCACAGCAAACACAGTATAAGATATACACTGATGAAGACCACATCAAACACAGTATAAGATATACACTGATGAAGACCACAGCAAACACAGTATAAGATATACACTGATGAAGACCACATCAAACACCGTATAAGATATACACTGATGAAGACCACATCAAACACAGTATAAGATATACACTGATGAAGACCACAGCAAACACAGTATAAGATATACACTGATGAAGACCACATCAAACACAGTATAAGATATATACTGATGAAGACCACAGCAAACACCGTATAAGATATACACTGATGAAGACCACAGCAAACACAGTATAAGATATACACTGATGAAGACCACAGCAAACACAGTATAAGATATACACTGATGAAGACCACAGCAAACACCGTATAAGATATACACTGATGAAGACCACAGCAAACACAGTATAAGATATACACTGATGAAGACCACATCAAACACAGTATAAGATATACACTGATGAAGACCACAGCAAACACAGTATAAGATATACACTGATGAAGACCACATCAAACACAGTATAAGATATATACTGATGAAGACCACAGCAAACACCGTATAAGATATACACTGATGAAGACCACAGCAAACACAGTATAAGATATACACTGATGAAGACCACAGCAAACACAGTATAAGATATACACTGATGAAGACCACATCAAACACAGTATAAGATATACACTGATGAAGACCACAGCAAACACAGTATAAGATATACACTGATGAAGACCACATCAAACACCGTATAAGATATACACTGATGAAGACCACATCAAACACAGTATAAGATATACACTGATGAAGACCACAGCAAACACAGTATAAGATATACACTGATGAAGACCACATCAAACACAGTATAAGATATATACTGATGAAGACCACAGCAAACACCGTATAAGATATACACTGATGAAGGCCACAGCAAACACAGTATAAGATATACACTGATGAAGACCACAGCAAACACAGTATAAGATATACACTGATGAAGACCACAGCACAAAAAGTGTAAGATATATACTGATGAAGACCCCAGTAAACACAGTATAAGATATACACTGATGAAGACCACAGCAAACACAGTATAAGATATACACTGATGAAGACCACAGCAAACACCGTATAAGATATACACCGATGAAGACCACAGCACAAAAAGTGTAAGATATATACTGATGAAGACCAAAAGCTAAAAGTAAGTTAAAGAAGAGCACACGTACAAAATATTTAAAAATATCTACAGACATTCAGTGGGTAGCCAGGTTCAGGTGGGCAACAGCTTGTGGAAAGAAGCTGTTTTTGAGCCTGGTACTGCGGGCTCTGAGGCTCCTGTAGCGCCTCCCAGAGCGCAGGAGGGAGAACAGTCCATGGTTGGGGTGGGTGGGATCTCTGCTGATGCCCAGACCCCTTCGAAGGCAGCGTTTGTTATAAATGTCTTTTATGGCTGGGAGCTGGGTACCGGTGATGTGCTGGGCCACCTTGACGACTCGCTGCAGAGCTTTCTGGTCTACTGAGGTACAGTTGCCGTACCACACTGAGATGCAGATGGTCAGGATGCTCTCTATGGTGCAGTGGTAGAAGTTGGTGAGAATTGTGGGGGGTAGACGGGCGCTCCTCAGCCTCCTCAGGAAATGCAGGTGTTGTTGGGCCAATTTAACAAGGGCCTGGGTGTTTAATGTCCAGGAAAGGTCCTCGCTGATGTGGACTCCAAGGAATGTAAAGCTGGAAACACGCTCCACTTCCACCCCATTGATGTGTATGGGGGAGTGGCTGCAGCTTCTAGACCTCCTGAAGTCCACAATCAGCTCCTTTGTCTTCTGCACATTGAGGACAAGATTGTTGGTAGTACACCATGATGTGAGGTGCTGAATCTCGTCTCTGTAGGACATTTCGTCATTGTTGGTGATACGGCCAATGACTGTGGTGTCGTCTGCAAACTTAACTATAACATCTGAGGGGTGAGTTGGCAGGCAGTCGTGGGTGAAGAGGGAGAAAAGGAGGGGGCTCAGAACACAGCCTTGAGGGGCACCTGTGCTGAGGGTCAGGGTGGAGGAGGTGTGGTCACCTAACCTAACAGACTGAGGTCTGTTGGTCAGGAAGTCCAGGGTCCAGTTCCAGAGGGAGGGGTTGAGGCCAAGGGAGAGGAGTTTGGTGGTTAGTTTGGCGGGGATGATAGTGTTGAAGGCAGAGCTGTAATCTATAAACAGCATCCGGATGTATGTGTTGTTAAGTTCAAGGTGGGTCAGAGCAAAGTGCAGGACAGTGGCAATGGCATCCTCAGTAGACCTTTTGGGACGGTAGGTGAACTGATGTGGGTCGAATGTGGGGGGGATAATGTTTTGATGTGAGCCAGAACCAGTCTCTCAAAGCACTTTATGGCAACGGGGTGACTGATATGGGTCGGTAGTCATTCAGACATGTGGATGTTGGTTTCTTGGGGACAGGAATGATACAGGTAGCCTTAAAGCATGCCGGGACTTTAGATTGGGACAGTGAGAGGTTAAATATATACTTAGCACAGAAAGCAAGGAAATGTGTGTTTGGTAGAGTATGTCTTTGTTGTAACGATGCTTCTCGGCAGTACATCTTATAGCGCTGGAAAGCCTGTTTACTTGCCTTTTAAATGGCGCCACATGTGTAAGGAACATGCATTTGTGGGATGAGCAGCAGAGCTGAGTATGTGGGTTGCGCCCATGAAACATTTGCCAGATCTTCTCTGCCAATGCCAAGCAGCTTATTCTAATGTTGCTATTGACTCTTGTGTTGAGCTTCTGGTACCCCAGGTGCTGACCATCAGCTGCCTGATAGAAGATTTACTGCCAAGAGGCATCGTTACACCAAAGACATCATCTACCAAACACACATTTCCTTACTTTCTGTGCTAAGTTCACTTGTGAAGACCTCAGCCAGCTGGTCAGCACATTCCCGCAGGACCCGACCCGGTATGCCGTCCGGTCCGGCACCCTTCCGTGTGTTCACTCTGCGCAGTGATTCTCTGACCTCTGCGACTGGTAGAGTGAGCACCTGGTTTTGTGGGTGGCCGGGGATTTTTGTGGCTGGGTCAGTATTGTCCTTGTCGAAGCGGGCATAGAAATGATTTAGCTCGTCTGGCAGGGAGGCATCATGGACAGATCAGCAGTCAGTTGAGACCGACTGCAGGTATCCCACCCTTATAAACAGCACTGTTGTATAGTAACAAAAAAACCCCCAATTGGTTTCATATGTAAATCTGTAAGTAGAGTTACAATGGCCTTGTGTACTATTCACACAGGACTGGGGAATAGTTGCAATCACAGCACTGTAATAGATGTACCCCCCCCCCCGTTCAGGGATGGTCATTCCCTCTTAACATAGATGGTCTCTTTGACTACCCGTTCAAACCAGCCTTCCTCCCTATCAAGGATGTGCACCACAGAATACAGATCGTCGGATGTCTATTCTGTGATGTGCACATCCTCATCATTGCAAGAGCTTCCGGGAGAGGGTGACTACTGCAACCTACAGAAGCCTCATTGTGTGGGCCAGGGAGTCTTGTTGTAAGTTACAGTAGTCACCTTCTCCCGGAAGCGCGCCCTCGTACTTCGTTAGACCCGCGCTCCTAAGAGGTTTATGAGGATCTGCACACTTCCGGGTCCCACCGCTGCCGCCAACGTAACCGAGCATATTTTCCCCACCCGCTGCGGCATTCGATCCGGCGTTGTACTGCACCACAAGGCGACATCGCTAACCGCTCGACTAAAGGGGACCGCTCGCCCCCCTGAGCGATCAGCCAGCGAGTCTTTTTGTAGGATACAGTATCCTATGGATTGGAGCCGCCGTCCTCCAACATGGCGGATGTGTTGCCGTCACGTGACATGTGACGTAATATGAGAACAAAGTGTTATGAACTTGCTAAAAGTGCAGTCCAGTTATGACAAAGGTATGCACAACATTTCTCCAAGCTGTGCTCGTTTGTAGTGTTTCTTTTGTGAAACTTCACGATAGATGAAACGTTCATGCACTCTATGAGCTGAGCTGCTGCTCTATGAGCTGAGGCTCTATGAGCTGAGCTGCTGCTCTATGAGCTGAGCTGAGGCTCTATGAGCTGAGCTGCTGCTCTATGAGCTGAGGCTCTATGAGCTGAGCTGCTGCTCTATGAGCTGAGCTGAGGCTCTATGAGCTGAGCTGCTGCTCTATGAGCTGAGGCTCTATGAGCTGAGGCCCTATGAGCTGAGGCTCTATGAGCTAAGCTGAGGCTCTATGAGCTGAGCTGAGGCTCTATGAGCTGAGCTGCTGCTCTATGAGCTGAGGCTCTATGAGCTGAGCTGAGGCTCTATGAGCTGAGCTGCTGCTCTATGAGCTGAGGCTCTATGAGCTGAGGCCCTATGAGCTGAGGCTCTATGAGCTGAGCTGAGGCTCTATGAGCTGAGCTGAGGCTCTATGAGCTGAGCTGCTGCTCTATGAGCTGAGGCTCTATGAGCTGAGCTGAGGCTCTATGAGCTGAGCTGCTGCTCTATGAGCTGAGGCTCTATGAGCTGAGCTGAGGCTCTATGAGCTGAGCTGAGGCTCTATGAGCTGAGCTGCTGCTCTATGAGCACAACATCTACATGTTCGTTCGGATTTTGCCAGAGTTGAGTTGTGGCAGAAACAAAGGCCTGCAGCAGCTACCCAGAACTCAGAAGGCCGCTGGGGTTTCTGCACGGCACTATAGCCACACCACAACAACGGGGTCACACACACACACACACACACACACACACACACACACACACACACACACACACACACACACACACACACACACACACACACCTCCACTGGAAACATGTCACAACACGATATACACGATGCTACAACACTCGTTAGATGTGTGTGTGTGTGTGTGTGTGTGTGTGTGTGTGCTTGTGTGTGTGTGTGTGTGTGTGTGTGTGTGTGTGTGTGTGTGTGTGTGTGTGTGTCTTACCACTACTCCCAGCATCAGGGTTGCACAAGGACGTGTGGGCACAGACAGGAAGCCATGGTAAACGTCCTTCCCGTTGCTAAGGAAACGGAGGCGGGAGTTGTGTCGAGTGACGTCCACCTCCACCGTGAAGCGGACCTCTGAGAGACAGAGACACAGGTGTGATGGACACAGTCTGGCCATGACACTGTTGTGGGCTTTACAGTCAGCGTAATGAGTGACACCCCATGTTTAGACCTGTGACTCAGACGACAACCCATGTTTAGACCTGTGACTCAGACGACAACCCATGTTTAGACCTGTGACTCAGATGACACCCCATGTTAGACCTATGACTCAGACGACACCCCATGTTAGACCTATGACTCAGACGACACCCCATGTTTAGACCTGTGACTCAGACGACACCCCATGTTTAGACCTGTGACTCAGACGACACCCCATGTTTAGACCTGTGACTCAGATGACACCCCATGTTTAGACCTGTGACTCAGATGACACCCCATGTTAGACCTGTGACTCAGATGACACCCCATGTTTAGACCTGTGACTCAGATGACACCCCATGTTAGACCTATGACTCAGACGACACCCCATGTTAGACCTATGACTCAGACGACACCCCATGTTTAGACCTGTGACTCAGACGACACCCCATGTTTAGACCTGTGACTCAGACGACACCCCATGTTTAGACCTGTGACTCAGATGACACCCCATGTTTAGACCTGTGACTCAGATGACACCCCATGTTAGACCTGTGACTCAGATGACACCCCATGTTTAGACCTGTGACTCAGATGACACCCCATGTTTAGACCTGTGACTCAGATGACACCCCATGTTTAGACCTGTGACTCAGATGATACCCCATGTTTAGACCTGTGACTCAGACGACACCCCATGTTTAGACCTGTGACTCAGATGACACCCCATGTTTAGACCTGTGACTCAGACGACAACCCATGTTTAGACCTGTGACTCAGATGACACCCCATGTTTAGACCTGTGACTCAGATGACACCCCATGTTTAGACCTGTGACTCAGACGACAACCCATGTTAGACCTGTGACTCAGATGACACCCCATGTTTAGACCTGTGACTCAGACGACAACCCATGTTAGACCTGTGACTCAGACGACACCCCATGTTTAGACCTGTGTCTCAGATGACAACCCATGTTTAGACCTGTGACTCAGACGACACCCCATGTTTAGACCTATGACTCAGATGACAACCCATGTTTAGACCTGTGACTCAGATGACACCCCATGTTTAGACCTGTGACTCAGACGACACCCCATGTTTAGACCTGTGACTCAGATGACACCCCATGTTAGACCTGTGACTCAGATGACACCCCATGTTTAGACCTGTGACTCAGACGACACCCCATGTTAGACCTGTGACTCAGATGACACCCCATGTTTAGACCTGTGACTCAGATGACACCCCATGTTTAGACCTGTGACTCAGATGACACCCCATGTTAGACCTGTGACTCAGATGACACCCCATGTTTAGACCTGTGACTCAGATGACAACCCATGTTTAGACCTGTGACTCAGACGACACCCCATGTTAGACCTGTGACTCAGATGACACCCCATGTTTAGACCTGTGACTCAGACGACACCCCATGTTTAGACCTGTGACTCAGATGACACCCCATGTTAGACCTATGACTCAGACGACACCCCATGTTTAGACCTGTGACTCAGATGACAACCCATGTTTAGACCTGTGACTCAGACGACAACCCATGTTTAGACCTGTGACTCAGATGACACCCCATGTTTAGACCTGTGACTCAGACGACACCCCATGTTTAGACCTGTGACTCAGATGACACCCCATGTTAGACCTGTGACTCAGATGACAGCCCATGTTTAGACCTGTGACTCAGATGACACCCCATGTTTAGACCTGTGACTCAGACGACACCCCATGTTTAGACCTGTGACTCAGACGACAACCCATGTTTAGACCTGTGACTCAGACGACACCCCATGTTAGACCTGTGACTCAGATGACACCCCATGTTAGACCTGTGACTCAGATGACACCCCATGTTTAGACCTGTGACTCAGATGACACCCCATGTTTAGACCTGTGACTCAGACGACAACCCATGTTTAGACCTGTGACTCAGACGACACCCCATGTTAGACCTATGACTCAGACGACACCCCATGTTAGACCTATGACTCAGACGACACCCCATGTTTAGACCTGTGACTCAGATGACACCCCATGTTTAGACCTGTGACTCAGACGACACCCCATGTTTAGACCTGTGACTCAGACGACACCCCATGTTTAGACCTGTGACTCAGACGACACCCCATGTTTAGACCTGTGACTCAGACGACACCCCATGTTAGACCTGTGACTCAGATGACACCCCATGTTTAGACCTGTGACTCAGACGACAACCCATGTTTAGACCTGTGACTCAGACGACACCCCATGTTTAGACCTGTGACTCAGACGACACCCCATGTTTAGACCTGTGACTCAGACGACACCCCATGTTTAGACCTGTGACTCAGACGACACCCCATGTTTAGACCTGTGACTCAGACGACACCCCATGTTTAGACCTGTGACTCAGATGACACCCCATGTTTAGACCTGTGACTCAGATGACAGCCTATGTTTAGACCTGTGACTCAGACGACACCCCATGTTTAGACCTGTGACTCAGATGACAACCCATGTTTAGACCTGTGACTCAGACGACACCCCATGTTTAGACCTGTGACTCAGACGACACCCCATGTTTAGACCTGTGACTCAGACGACACCCCATGTTTAGACCTGTGACTCAGATGACACCCCATGTTTAGACCTGTGACTCAGATGACAGCCTATGTTTAGACCTGTGACTCAGACGACACCCCATGTTTAGACCTGTGACTCAGATGACAACCCATGTTTAGACCTGTGACTCAGACGACACCCCATGTTTAGACCTGTGACTCAGACGACACCCCATGTTTAGACCTGTGACTCAGACGACACCCCATGTTTAGACCTGTGACTCAGATGACACCCCATGTTAGACCTGTGACTCAGACGACACCCCATGTTTAGACCTGTGACTCAGATGACAGCCTATGTTTAGACCTGTGACTCAGATGACACCCCATGTTTAGACCTGTGACTCAGACGACACCCCATGTTTAGACCTGTGACTCAGATGACACCCCATGTTTAGACCTGTGACTCAGATGACACCCCATGTTTAGACCTGTGACTCAGACGACACCCCATGTTTAGACCTGTGACTCAGACGACACCCCATGTTTAGACCTGTGACTCAGATGACACCCCATGTTTAGACCTGTGACTCAGACGACACCCCATGTTTAGACCTGTGACTCAGATGACAGCCCATGTTTAGACCTATGACTCGGATGACACCCCATGTTTAGACCTGTGACTCAGATGACACCCCATGTTTAGACCTGTGACTCAGACGACACCCCATGTTTAGACCTGTGACTCAGACGACACCCCATGTTTAGACCTATGACTCAGACGACACCCCATGTTTAGACCTGTGACTCAGATGACAGCCTATGTTTAGACCTGTGACTCAGATGACACCCCATGTTTAGACCTGTGACTCAGACGACACCCCATGTTTAGACCTGTGACTCAGACGACACCCCATGTTTAGACCTGTGACTCAGACGACACCCCATGTTTAGACCTGTGACTCAGACGACACCCCATGTTTAGACCTGTGACTCAGACGACAGCCTATGTTTAGAGCTGTGACTCAGATGACACCCCATGTTTAGACCTGTGACTCAGACGACACCCCATGTTTAGACCTGTGACTCAGATGACACCCCATGTTTAGACCTATGACTCAGATGACACCCCATGTTTAGACCTGTGACTCAGACGACACCCCATGTTTAGACCTGTGACTCAGACGACACCCCATGTTTAGACCTGTGACTCAGATGACACCCCATGTTTAGACCTGTGACTCAGACGACACCCCATGTTTAGACCTGTGACTCAGATGACAGCCCATGTTTAGACCTATGACTCAGATGACACCCCATGTTTAGACCTGTGACTCAGATGACACCCCATGTTTAGACCTGTGACTCAGACGACACCCCATGTTTAGACCTGTGACTCAGACGACACCCCATGTTTAGACCTGTGACTCAGACGACACCCCATGTTTAGACCTGTGACTCAGATGATACCCCATGTTTAGACCTGTGACTCAGACGACACCCCATGTTTAGACCTGTGACTCAGATGACACCCCATGTTTAGACCTGTGACTCAGACGACACCCCATGTTTAGACCTGTGACTCAGATGACACCCCATGTTTAGACCTGACAGAGGACACGTGGACAGTAACAGAGGACACATGGACAGTAACAGAGGACACGTGGGCAGTGACAGAGGACACGTGGACAGTAACAGAGGACACGTGGACAGTAACAGAGGACATGTGGGCATTGACAGAGGACACGTGGACAGTAACAGAGGACACGTGGGCAGTGACAGGGGACACGTGGACAGTGACAGTGGACATGTGGGCAGTGACAGGGGACACGTGGACAGCAACAGAGGACACGTGGGCAGTAGGTTCTGAATGTTCAGTAAACAAGGACGACAGAATAATTATCTACTCATATATTTTCGTCGTGTGTGTGTGTGTGTGTGGTGTTAGTGTGTGTGTGTGTTAGTTAGTGTAGATAGCGGGACCGAAAACTAAAGCACTTATGATCCTAATTCTTTTTGGAGGTGGTAGGTATTGTCTCAGAGAGTAGGGGAAAAATCCCAGAAAATTAAAATTATGCATAATTATGCATATGCAAAATGTGCATTTTTCTAAAAATGGCTAAGAACCACTTTTCTTGGCATTTCAGATGATTCTGAGCATCTCTGATTTTTTCACCTATATATAAAAAAAATTTCTGGGACTTAGAAATGTTTTGGCATTATGCAAAATATATGCATTTTTTAAAAAATGCACTTATGATCCTAATTTTTTTGGGGAGGTGGTAGGTATTGTTCCAGAGAGGATCAGAAAAATAGCAGAACATTAAAATAATTATGCAAAATATGCATTTTCTAAAAATGGCTTAAAACCACTTTTCTCGGCATTTCAGATGATTCTGAGCATTTGGGGAGAGGGAGTTGGAGTTGGGGGGAGGGGTTTAGGGGCAGGGGGAAGGCGGTTAGCTGGCAGGATGAAGAGGAGGGAGATTTAGACGGGTGGAGAACCAAACCGCTACATTGTAGCGGGGTTCTTCTAGTGACCATTATATTTTTATACGATGTACAAATACTCATACAAATACACAACTCATACAAATACACAACTCGTACAAATTAACAAACGACTCCCAACAAACGCTTACACCACTGTGTGTGTGTGTGTGCGCGCGTGTGTTGGGGGTCCATCTGTGTGTGTGTGTGTGTGTGTGTGTGTGTGTGTGTGAGTGCACCTAGGTAACAACATCAATCTCTGTAATGTTATTTATGGTTTTGAGAGGGAGGACACACACACACACACACACACACACACACACACACACACACACACACACACACACACACACACTGAATGTTTGTAATAAAATGACATCATTTCGTGTCCTTGTGTGTTCCCTTGTCCTTGTCTGGTGTGTGTGTGTGTGTGTGTGTGTGTGTGTGTGTGTGTGTGTTACTTTCTAGGGTACTAATTTATTTGGGGTTTTTTAGTCCTTTCCACCTCGATGATTAACAGTCAGCACTAACAGCTAGTTTGGCAAACATCAGCTAACGTGGACCTTCTGCACTGTAACATATCTACTGATCAATAATAATAATAATAATAATAATAATAGTCATTACATTTATAAAACATCATCTTCTGTACTGTAACATATCTAATGATCAATAATGATAATAATAATAATAATAGTCATTACATTTATAAAACATCATCTTCTGTACTGTAACATATCTACTGATCAATAATAATAATAATAATAATAATAATAATAGTCATTACATTTATAAAACATCATCTTCTGTACTGTAACATATCTACTGATCAATAATACTATATTATGCCGTTCATATGTTATGCTGTTCATATGTTATGCTGCTCATACTATATTATGCCGTTCATATGTTATGCTGTTCATATGTTATGCTGCTCATACTATATTATGCTGTTCATATGTTATGCTGCTCATACTATATTATGCCGTTCATATGTTATGCTGCTCATACTATATTATGCCGTTCATATGTTATGCTGCTCATACTATATTATGCTGTGCATATGTTATGCTGTTCATACTATATTATGCTGTGCATATGTTATGCTGCTCATACTATATTATGCCGTTCATATGTTATGCTGCTCATACTATATTATGCTGTGCATATGTTATGCTGCTCATACTATATTATGCCGTGCATATGTTATGCTGCTCATACTATATTATGCTGTTCATATGTTATGCTGCTCATACTATATTATGCTGTGCATATGTTATGCTGCTCATACTATATTATGCCGTTCATATGTTATGCTGCTCATACTATATTATGCCGTTCATATGTTATGCTGTTCATACTATATTATGCTGTTCATATGTTATGCTGCTCATACTATATTATGCCGTTCATATGTTATGCTGCTCATACTATATTATGCCGTTCATATGTTATGCTGCTCATACTATATTATGCTGTTCATATGTTATGCTGCTCATACTATATTATGCCGTTCATATGTTATGCTGCTCATACTATATTATGCCGTTCATATGTTATGCTGTTCATACTATATTATGCCGTGCATATGTTATGCTGCTCATACTATATTATGCTGTTCATATGTTATGCTGCTCATACTATATTATGCTGTGCATATGTTATGCTGCTCATACTATATTATGCTGTGCATATGTTATGCTGCTCATACTATATTATGCTGTTCATATGTTATGCTGCTCATACTATATTATGCTGTGCATATGTTATGCTGTTCATACTATATTATGCTGTGCATATGTTATGCTGCTCATACTATATTATGCCGTTCATATGTTATGCTGCTCATACTATATTATGCTGTGCATATGTTATGCTGCTCATACTATATTATGCTGTGCATATGTTATGCTGCTCATACTATATTATGCTGTTCATATGTTATGCTGCTCATACTATATTATGCTGTGCATATGTTATGCTGCTCATACTATATTATGCTGTTCATATGTTATGCTGCTCATACTATATTATGCTGTTCATATGTTATGCTGCTCATACTATATTATGCCGTTCATATGTTATGCTGCTCATACTATATTATGCCGTTCATATGTTATGCTGCTCATACTATATTATGCTGTTCATATGTTATGCTGCTCATACTATATTATGCCGTTCATATGTTATGCTGCTCATACTATATTATGCCGTTCATATGTTATGCTGCTCATACTATATTATGCCGTTCATATGTTATGCTGCTCATACTATATTATGCCGTTCATATGTTATGCTGCTCATACTATATTATGCCGTTCATATGTTATGCTGCTCATACTATATTATGCTGTTCATATGTTATGCTGCTCATACTATATTATGCCGTTCATATGTTATGCTGCTCATACTATATTATGCTGTGCATATGTTATGCTGGAGGGACTACATATCTAATCTGGCCAGGGAACCCCTTGGGATCCCCCAGGAGGAGCTGGAGGGCGTTGCTGGGGAGAGGGACGTCTGGAGTGCCCTACTTAGTTTACTGCCACCGCGACCCGACCCCGGAGAAGCGGCTGAAGATGAGATGATGAGATGATGAGATGATGAGATGATGAGATGGGGCATTCCAGAGCGAGCTTTGAATCCTTACAAGAAAAAAACAAAAACAACACATGGTCTGGAATGAAATGATTTCTATCGATACCTTCAAATTTGGCATCATTTGAACCAAAATCTATATCCACAACATGTAGTAAGATTATCTCTAGAATTTACATGCCATTCTCCAGTCCAAGTCTGAGAACACACTGTACATAAAAGAGAAGTGGGAGAAGGGGAATTTTCATATTTCAGAAGAGGGCTGTCGAAGATTATGTCAAACTCAATGGAATTCAACTAGTTCAACTACATGGCGAAAATTTTGTTGGAAAAATGTTGTACTGTTTTTATTATGCCCCTGCAAAAACGACACCAGGAAGCGCTGGAACATGTTGGACACTATGTGGGATAAATGACGCCAATCACTCCCATAATTCTTTGGAATTGCTTGATTATTGTCCCTTATTGACAGGAAATCCATACACATATTAATAATGTATTTGGAGTCAACGTTCCTTTTAGATGTGATATTGTATACACGGGTGACATCTCATTTGAAGGGTGGAATACCAGTGATAAGAAACGGCTGCAAATACTTCCGGCAGCAGCAAGCAAACAGGCTGTGATGAGGACATGGCTAAAACCAGAGCCACCCACCACTGACGACGGGACAGAAATAGTGTATGAATACACGTTATGGAAAGGTTGTAATTTTCCCTCAAAGTGCTAAAAGAAAAATGTTGTCGTGTCTGGACCAAGTGGGCCGAGTACGTTAAGCCATATGGTCAGATTTCAGCCGATTTGACAGGTTAGACACTAAGGAAGGAGAAAAGGACTTGTACCGATTGGCTAGACAGAGGGACCGAGCTGGGAAGGGTGTGCAGCAAGTTAGGGCGATCAAGGATAGAGATGGAAATGTGCTGACAAGTGAGGAGAGTGTGCTGAGAAGGAGGAAGGAGTACTTTGAGGGGCTGATGAATGAAGAAGATGAGAGAGAGAGAAGGTTGGATGATGTAGGGATAGTGAATCAGGAAGTTCAGTGGATTAGCAAGGAGGAAGTGAGGGCAGCTATGAAGAGGATGAAGAGTGGAAAGGCAGTTGGTCCTGATGACATACCTGTGGAGGCATGGAGGTGTTTAGGAGAGATGGCAGTGGAGTTTTTAACTAGATTGTTTAACACAATCCTGGAAAGTGAGAGGAGGCCTGAGGAGTGGAGAAGAAGCATACTGGTACCGATTTTCAAGAACAAGGGCGATGTGCAGAACTGTAACAACTACAGAGGTATAAAGTTGATCAGCCACAGCATGAAGATATGGGAAAGAGTAATAGAAGCTAGGTTAAGAGGAGAGGTGATGATCAGCAGCAGCAGTATGGGTTCATGCCAGGAAAGAGCACCACAGATGTGATGTTTGCTTTGAGAATGTTGATTGAGAAGTATAGAGAAGGACAGAAGGAGTTGCATTGTGTCTTTGTAGATTTAGAGAAAGCTTATGACAGAGTGCCGAAAGAGGAGGTGTGGTATTGTATGAGGAAGTCAGGAGTTGCAGAGAAGTATGTAGGAGTGGTGCAGGATACGTATGAGGGCAGTGTGACAATGGTGAGGTGTGCGGTTGGAATGACAGATGGGTTCAAGGTGGAGGTGGGATTACATCAAGGATCGGCTCTGAGCCCTTTCTTGTTTGCAGTGGTGATGGACAGGTTGACGGACAAGATCAGGCAGGAGTCTCCATGGATGATGATGTTCGCAGATGACACTGTGAGCTGTAGCGAGAGTAGGGTGCAGGTTGAGGAGAGCCTGGAGAGGTGGAGGTATGCACTGGAGAGGTGGAGGTATGCACTGGAGAGGTGGAGGTATGCACTGGAGGGAAGAGGAATGAAAGTCAGTAGGAGCAAGACGGAATACCTATGCGTGCATGAGAGGGAGGACAGTGGAATGGTCAGGATGCAAGGAGTAGAGGTGACAAAGGCATTTGAGTTTAAATACTTGGGGTCAAGTGTCCAAAGTAATGGGGAATGCAGGAGAGAGGTGAAGAAGAGAGTGCAGGCAGGGTGGAGTGGGTGGAGAAGAGTGTCAGGAGTGATGTGTGACAGAAGGGTACCAGCAAGAGTTAAAGGGAAGGTTTAAAAGATGGTAGTGAGACCAGCTATGTTGTATGGTTTGGAGACAGTGGTGCTGATGAAAAGACAGGAGGTGGAGCTGGAGGTGGCAGAGATGAAGATGATAAGATTTTCACTGGGAGTGATGAAGAAGGACAGGATTAGGAACGAGTACATTAGAGGGACAGCTCAGGTTGGACGGTTTGGAGACAAAGCAAGAGAGACCAGATGGAGATGGTGTGGACATGTGTGGAGGAGAGATGCTGGGTATACTGGGAGAAGGATGCTGAATATGGAGCTGTCAGGGAAGAGGAGAAGAGGAAGGCCAAAGAGGAGGTTTATGGATGTGGTGAGGGAGGACATGCAGGTGGCTGGTGTGACAGAGGAAGATGCAGAGGACAGGAAGAGATGGAAACGGATGATCCACTGTGGCGCCCCCTAACGGGAGCAGCCGAAAGTAGTAGTAGTAGTAGAAATTCTGGATACATGTGTTTTTGTAGTTTTTGCTGTTTATATATATATATATATATACACGTATATATATATATATATATATATATACACACACACACACACACACACACACACACACGTATATATGTGTATATATATGTATAGCAGCGGCAGTTCCTAACCCTAACCCATAAACACATGTATCCAACATATAAAAAAAAAATCTCTGTCCAAGACAGCGAACGCCAGGATGACTGTCGGAACCGCCGGTCTGCATTGGCTAGCAGTTAGCTTAGCCTGCCCCGCTTCCGTGTCCTTTTAGATGATGTCATCGTTTTCAAGACAGGTCACCAGTGAAATGCATCGTGATTCGCTGAAACACACTTGGGGAAGACGGAATGCATTTGTGTTCTGTTGTCTTTTAAGTGCACTCAGGGGCGGATCTACAGGGTGGCAACAGGGGTGGCTCCGCCCCTGTTGCCACCCCATTTATAAATCAGATAATGTGTTTTTAAAGTATATTTTATGTACATGCATGGTGAAGGTCAATGAGACCCGCACCAAACTCATGTCAAACAGTTGCCACCCTGTAGAATCCCCCCTCCCCCTCACAGGCGCGGATCTACAGGGTGGCAACAGGGGTGGCAGCTGCCACCTCTGGGACACAATCTTGCCACCCCAGGAAAAACTCTCTAGATTCACCACTGAGTGGACTTCACCCGTTTTAGCCTCTTAGCCTCCATGTGGACCACCAGAAGGTTTCTGAAGTTGCACCTCAGACCGTGACAACAGCTGATGGCCTGAGCGAGGGGAGCGACGTGGATGCCGAGTACAGCAGCTACTCTGAGGATGAACACGACGACGACTCTGGAGACTGTGATGCGACTGCTGACCTGCTAGCCAAGGCTCGGAGGCTGAGAGACAGGTGTCATGAGGTGGGGGGTTTCGGTGAGTTTGCCAGATTTTTGTTTTTTAAATGTTAATGAGCATTAGGGCAAAGGTAATAATGTCCAAGTAAAGCCACAGGTTTAAGCTCCCAGATGGTCTTCATGACATGTTTCTATCTGCTACACAGGCTTAGAAACAGAAGTCTAGTGAACGCTGACAAAGTCTGGGGCGGCACCGTGGCCCAGTGGTCAGCACTGCTGCCTCACAGCAAGAAGGTCCTGGGTTCGAACGTCCCAGGGCCTTTTGTGTGGCGTTTGCATGTTCTCCCCGTGTCTACGTGGGTTTCCTCCCACCACCAAAAATACATGCATGTTAGGGTTGATACTCCTGCCTGTGCCCCTGAGCAAGGCAGTGGAAAGAAGAAGTGGAGTTGGTCCCCAGCTGCCCACTGCTGCTGCACATCAGGATGGTTACATGCAGACAACACACTCACTGTAACCGGACAAGTGCACAATGCCAGAAGGAAGTGGCTCGGTTTCACTGAGGAGGCTGTCTACGCTTGTTTACTGGGCGCCTGGGGTCTGCAAAAGAACCAGAGGGGCGCAAGGCGGATCCTTCAGCCAGCTTCTGAGTGTCGTTTGCAACACACACGTGTTCGGAACGCCACAAATCACAACCATCAGCTGAGCCACGCAGTGCAGCCCGCGAGCAGGTCATCTGCGTTCACACGTCACGTCCGCTTTATTGGTACAGCCCAGTGTCACACATTACACATGTGCGTCAAGGGCTTCACAGCAACACAACTTCCTGTCCTTAGACCCTCACATCGGATAAGGAACAACTCCCTAAAGCCTTTAACAGGGAGCACCCTCGGGGAGAGCACCGGAGGAGGACCTCTCTCCCAAGACGCACAACGTGCCATGATGTTGTGTTTACACAATTTACACAACACAACACGGAAAGGGGATAACACGATTATAATGGACTTAGAAGATATGTGAAGAAGATGAGGAGGAGGATGCCAAGCAGCGTCCAGACGCCACCGGAACAGCCCATGTTGACAATGTATAATAAAGTCAGTTCTTTTATAATAAAGTTATTTGTTAGAGGAAAGTCTTCCGCCTACCTTTGCATAGTCATATCTGAGCGAAATCGGTGCACAATCCACACACAAAAGGTCAATTTTCATTTCAGCTCAAACATATACTATATCAGCCACAACATGGATAATCGGTGAATTTTCCCCTCTAAAATCTGGATCGGTACAAGTCCCAAAATCCCCATATCAGTTGGGCTCTAATGCCAAGCTGGCAGCCATACCAACATGTACGTGGTTCCGCTGAATGACGGAAGCTAAGCCGGTACGGGCTTGGCTAGGGCTTGGATGGGAGACCTCCCTGGAAAATGAGTTGCTGCCAGAAGTGGTGTTGGTGGGCCAGTAGGGGGCAGTCTTCCCTCTGGTCCTAATAATTAACAGAAACCCCAGTGCAGTGAGGGGGGCACTGTGCTGTAGGAGATGCCGTCCTTCAGATGAGACGGTAAACTGAGGTTCTGACTCACTGTGGTCAGTGAAGACCCCATGACACTTATCACAAAGAGTAGGGGGTCCCCGGTATCCTGGCACCATTCCCCACCTGGCTCTCTCCATCTGGCCACCTCATCACCCCCATGTAACTGGCTCAATGGTTCCTCCCTCTCCACCCCAAGCTGATGTGTGGTGAGTGTTCTGGTGCAACATGGCTGCCGTGCACCACCCAGGTGGTGCTACACATTGGTGGTGGTTGAAGCGAGTTACCCCCTTCACTGTGAAGCACTTCGTCTAGATAAAGTGATATACAAATGTAATGATGATGATGATGATGATGATTATTATTGCTTTGTTGTTGTTATTAATGATAGCATCCATGGGTAGTACTTTGAGTGTAATAGCACATAGTTGACCAGTGTCCTAAAGCTCCAGTAAAAACAAGAAAAAGAACAGCTTTTCTTGTTTTTCTTTGGTTTCATTGCATTTGGTTTCTAAATCTGGTTTCTGGTTGTTGACTCTGTCTATGGCAGCATCTACTGGACTCATCCCACTCCCGAGGTTTCTAAGATTTATTTCTCCTGAAAAACATTTCCTGTGGAGTTTTTCCTGGTCTGAAATGAGAGTTTAAAGATAAAGTGTGTTTTTCTATCGTCATTTGTTGCCTATTGTTGTTGCATCAAGTGAAGGAGTTCAAGTATCTCGGGGTCTTGTTCACGAGTGAGGGTAGGATGGAGCGGGAGATTGACAGGTGGATTGGTGCAGCATCAGCAGTAGTGTGGACGTTGTACCGGACCGTTGTGGTGAAGAGGGAGCTGAGCCGGGAGGCAAAGCTCTCAATTTACCAGTCAGTCTTCATCCCAACCCTCACCTATGGTCCTGAGCTTTGGGTAGTGACCGAAAGGGTGAGACCGCTTTTACAAGCAGCTGAAATGAGTTTCCTCCGTAGGGTGTCTGGGCTCAGCCTTAGAGATAGGGTGAGGAGCTCGGACATTCGGAGGGAGCTCGGAGTAGAGCCGCTGCTCCTTCGCATTGAAAGGAGCCAGTTGAGGTGGTTCGGGCTTCTGATCAGGATGCCTCCTGGGCGCCTTCCTTCGAAGGTTTTCCGGGGACGTCTAACTGGGAGGAGACCCCGGGGTAGACCCAGGACTCGCTGGAGGGACTACATGTCCAGTCTGGCCTGGGAACGCCTTGGGATCCCCCAGGACTCGCTGGAGGGACTACATGTCCAGTCTGGCCTGGGAACACCTTGGGATCCCCCAGGACTCGCTGGAGGGACTACATGTCCAGTCTGGCCTGGGAACTCCTTGGGATCCCCCCGGGACTCGCTGGAGGGACTACATGTCCAGTCTGGCCTGGGAACACCTTGGGATCCCCCAGGACTCGCTGGAGGGACTACATGTCCAGTCTGACCTGGGAACACCTTGGGATCCCCCAGGACTTGCTGGAGGGACTACATGTCCAGTCTGACCTGGGAACTCCTTGGGATCCCCCAGGAGGAGCTGGAGGGCGTTGCTGGGGAGGGGGACGTCTGGAGTGCCCTACTTAGCTCGCTGCCACCGTGACCCCACCCCGGAGAAGCGGCTGAAGATGAATGGATGGATTTATTGTCTCTACCCGTTTCTCGCTGTGTGGACATAAACCCTCTGGAACTGCTGGACAAGTAAACCTGGTGCGAGTTGACGATATTGAGGCACACATTTTAAATGTTTTCTCAAACATTTGGCTGAGAGCTGCAATCAGGATGCAATACAAAGGTATGGGGACTGAAAGCCCGACATTCAAAACAATACCCAGCCTTCTTCCGAGCGACTACAGTTTTGGCGTCTTGCCAGTGTTGCTCTTTGGCATTAAAGTTTGTATATCAACTTCACGTACTTGGCTAGTACCGAGTACCATTGAGAAAACTTCAAGAAAACAACAGGTACTGTAAATGGATCTGTCTTGAAGGAGTAGTCCGGTATTTTCAAACGAAACAAGCGTCAAATATTCACCTCTTTGGGATTGTAGCATGAACTCATGTTCATGCTACACGCTGATGCTACACGCTGATGCTACACGCTGATGCTACACGCTGATGCTACACGCTGATGCTACACGCTGATGCTACACGCTGATGCTACACGTGACACAGGCTGACATCGAGGCATCTCACAGTGACAAATATTAGCTACAACTAAGCGACATTTTTTGGGGGGGGGATTTTTCCCCTTTTTCTCCCCAATTGTACTTGGCCCATTACCCCACTCTTCCGAGCCGTCCCGGTCTCTGCTCAACCCCCTCTGCCGATCCGGGGAGGGCTGCAGACTACCTCATGCCTCCTCCCATACATGTGGAGTCGCCAGCCGCTTCTTTTCACCTGACAGTGAGGAGTTTCACCAGGGGGCGTAGCGCGTGGGAGTATCACGCTATTGCCCCAAGTCCCCCCTCCCCCCCAAACAGGCACCCCGAAAGACCAGAGGAGGCGCTAGTGCAGCGATCAGGACACATACCCACATCCGGCTTCCCACCCGCAGACACGGCCAATTGTGTCTGTAGGGACGCCCGACCAAGCCGGAGGTAACACGGGGATTCGAACTGACGAGCTCCGTGTTGGTAGGCAACGGAATACACCACTATGCTACCCGGACGCTGCTAGTTACACTTTTAATGGACTAGCTAGCATCAGCTAATTACCTACTGTAAAGAACTTAACAGAGTACCAGAGACTAGCAGTTCATGTTCTAGTGGAACTTGAGGGAGAACACGAGCTGAATGACATCATGACATCATGAATGACATCATGACATCATGAATGACATCATTAATGACATCATGACATCGTGAATGACACCATGACACATGAAACAAATCAAATCAAACAAACGATTAACAGGTGGACATTATTTGCAGACCTGATATGTCCACCTTGAATAATAGAAACGAATTGGCCACCAGCTGTAGACACCGAAAAAAACATCTCCTTTGTAACGATAAGTAAAACGTCTTCATTACCCCCCCCCCCATTACAAGATACACATTTGACATTTCTTAGTTGTTTTATATATTTTTAATATCTTTTTAATATTTTAACTGCCTGTCCTTCCAACTGTGCCCCGACACCACCCCAGTATATAATTCACACAAGTTACCTTGTTGTATTTCTAATGTAGGCCATTTCAACAGTGCCCTGGCCCCTAAATGCTTTTCAAATCAAACCCCAGTCCCTTAACCCATTGGTCGTGATGTTTTCTACCCCTCCATTGGTAGCTGTGCATCGTAAGTACCTACCCCATTGGTTGTTATAGTTTGAATGTTTCCTCATCTGATTGGTTGCTGACCTACCGAAATTAGGGGCGTGATGCTGGACAACACAAACTGTATGATTCTTTGTTGGACCACATTAGCAGCTGATGAGTGCACAACGCACAAAACAGGCCTGTACTGCTATGCATTAAACGTTTTTCCTGTATCTGTGTTGATATATATATATATATATTTGAACCCTCAAATTTTTATTTAAATTCACACAAACTAACATACCCCAAATAATATCCCCCTGAAAAATAGCCAATTTTTTCTCTTTTTACTGGAATGGGCCTTTAGGCAGCCTTAACAGTGTCAGACACAACATCATCAACATGAGGAACAGCCATGCTAGCCTGGCATGCTAGCCAGGCATGCTAGCCATGCCAGCCAGGCACATATTCATGTTAAGGCCACTTGTGGTATATAAGCATTAGCATGCAAGCCAAGATTCTCAATTATATTATTTGTGATAAATTCATTATCAGCCATGCTTACACGGATGCCAATTGATGATAATTGTGTTATATTAGCATGCTAGCACAGACTCTCATTGATGGTGTCTTGATGCTCAATAATCCAGGTAAGATAATCACAGAAAGTTGAATCAGTTCATCTGGACACAACGTTTATTGAGAGAAACATTTCCTCACTCATCTAAGTGACCTCTTCAGTCTCGCCTGACTGCAGGTACCCCCACCCTTATAAACAATACAGTGACTGCAGGTACCCCCACCCTTATAAACAATAAAGTGACTGCAGGTACCCCCACCCTTATAAACAATACAGTGACTGCAGGTACCCCCACCCTTATAAACAATACAGTGACTGCAGGTACCCCCACCCTTATAAACAATACAGTGACTGCAGGTACCCCCACCCTTATAAACAATACAGTGACTGCAGGTACCCCCACCCTTATAAACAATACAGTGACTGCAGGTACCCCCACCCTTATGAACAATACAGTGACCGCAGGTACCCCCACCCTTATAAACAATACAGTGACTGCAGGTACCCCCACCCTTATAAACAACACAGTGACTGAAGGTACCCCCACCCTTATAAAGAATACAGTGGCATAACGACCCAAACCAAGGATCAGTTTCATATGCAAATATGTATGTGACCATTAACTAGAGTTACAATGGTGATGTGTACTATTCACAGAGGGTTGGGGAATAGTTGCCATCACAGCATTGTAAGATGGTGACAGATGTACTCTTACACCCCCCTCGGTTCAGGGATGGTGGTTCCCTGTTCACATAGATGACCTCTTTGACTCCCTGTTCAAACCAGCGTTCCTCCCTATCAAGGATGTGCACATCCTCATCCTTGAAAGAGTGGCCACTGGTCTGTAGATGGTGTAGACTGTGGAGTCCTGGCTTGTAGATGGTGTAGACTGTGGAGTCCTGGTCTCTAGATGGAGTAGACTGTGGAATCCTGGCCTGTAGATGGTGTAGACTGTGGAGTCCTGGTCTGTAGAGGGTGTAGACTGTGGAGTCCTGGCCTGTAGATGGTGTAGACTGTGGAGTCCTGGCCTGACGTGTTAGCTCTCCTGCGTTGTGTCATCCTCTTGGCCAACGTCTGTTTAGTTTCCCTGATGTACAAGTCAGGACAATCCTTCTGGCACTTAACAGCTACACTATATTGCTCTACTTGTGCCGGGGGACCTGATCCTTGCGGTGGACCAAGTTCTGGTACAGCATGTTTTGGGATTTGAAAGCAACTGAGAAGTGGTGTTTGGAAAACATGCGTCTCAACTGTTACGAGACTCCCACCACATACAGAATCACCACTGGTTTACACTTAGACAGCTGTTGTCCTTCTCCTCTCTTCAATCGGCTGATGCACTGTTTGGGCATCTTAGGATAACCACACTTAGCCAAGGCCTGTTTAATGTGGGATTTTCCCCTTCCCTGGCCGCTGTGTTGGTGGGGACATTGTCAGCTCGGTGGTGCAGCGTCCTGATGACTCCTAGTATGTGCTCCAGTGGCTGATGAGAGTCAAACTGGTCATTGGTTTGGGTTGTTATGCCACTGTATTGTTTATAAGGGTGGGGGTACCTGCAGTCACTGTACCGTTTATAAGGGTGGGGATACCTGCAGTCACTGTATTGTTTATAAGGGTGGGGTACCTGCAGTCACTGTGTTGTTTATAAGGGTGGGGACACCTTCAGTCACTTTATTGTTTATAAGGGTGGGGATACCTGCAGTCACTGTATTGTTTATAAGCGTGGGGTACCTGCAGTCACTGTATTGTTTATAAGGGTGGGGACACCTTCAGTCACTTTATTGTTTATAAGGGTGGGGGTACCTGCAGTCACTGTATTGTTTATAAGGGTGGGGGGTACCTGCAGTCACTGTATTGTTTATAAGGGTGGGGTACCTGCAGTCACTGTATTGTTTATAAGGGTGGGGACACCTTCAGTCACTTTATTGTTTATAAGGGTGGGGGTACCTGCAGTCACTGTATTGTTTATAAGGGTGGGGGGTACCTGCAGTCACTGTATTGTTTATAAGGGTGGGGATACCTGCAGTCACTGTATTGTTTATAAGGGTGGGGATACCTGCAGTCACTGTATTGTTTATAAGGGTGGAGATACCTGCAGTCACTGTATTGTTTATAAGGGTGGGGATACCTGCAGTCACTGTATTGTTCATAAGGGTGGGGATACCTGCAGTCACTGTATTGTTTATAAGGGTGGGGATACCTGCAGTCACTGTATTGTTTATAAGGGTGGGGATACCTGCAGTCACTGTATTGTTTATAAGGGTGGGGTACCTGCAGTCACTGTATTGTTTATAAGGGTGGGGACACCTTCAGTCACTTTATTGTTTATAAGGGTGGGGGTACCTGCAGTCACTGTATTGTTTATAAGGGTGGGGGTACCTGCAGTCACTGTATTGTTTATAAGGGTGGGGATACCTGCAGTCACTGTATTGTTTATAAGGGTGGGGATACCTGCAGTCACTGTATTGTTTATAAGGGTGGAGATACCTGCAGTCACTGTATTGTTTATAAGGGTGGGGATACCTGCAGTCACTGTATTGTTCATAAGGGTGGGGATACCTGCAGTCACTGTATTGTTTATAAGGGTGGGGATACCTGCAGTCCCTGTATTGTTTATAAGGGTGGGGTACCTGCGGTCACTGTATTGTTTATAAGGGTGGGGTACCTGCAGTGAGGTGAGGCTGAAGAGGTCACTTAGATGATGATGAAACGTGTGTGTCAGTAATCACTGTGTCCAGATGAATTGATACTTGCTGGGTGTCCTCACCTGGATTATGGAGCAGCATCAAGACAACAATGCTGGTTGTTCTTGCAATGATTTCCACACTTTTTGGGGGAATTGGTATCAACAAGACAACAAAATAAAAAAAATTAAAAAAAACCATTCCAGATTCCAATGTACCGCAGTCAGTTTGATACACATACATGTTCTGGAGGTTTCCATATGTAGATATGGAAACCTCCAGAACATCAGTCATGACCATCAGTGGGAAGTCTTCTGAAGTGTGTGTAACTGGGATTGTACTTCTATGAGAATAACATTTTACTTACTGATACTGTTCCTGGGGCTCTGGTCTCTTGGGTTCAGTTTGAGGGAGAAACACACCTCCACCTGCACACTAACACACACACACACACACACACACACACACACACACACACACACACACACACACACACACACACACACACACACACACACACACACACACACACAATACAGTTGTAATGCATCTTGGTTGGGGGTGCAGCTTCATTGAAGATGGACTCACTAGATGATCATTTTGAGAGTCTTCTATTAATGCTTTCTGGGATGTTCTTCTAGATGGACGGTGGGTGGGTGCTTTCTCTATGGACATATTGCAGCGTGTTGTTGGGCTTCATGTACGGCTTGTATGTGCCATTCCTAAGGTCCATTGAGATGTCCAGAAAGTCCCTTTGTTTTTTGCTTGCTTCAATTGTGATTTTTAGCCCATTGTTTGAGAATGTTTTGCATATTGTTTTCTTAATTTGCTCGACCTCTCTATATCAAGTTGTCTACCAGGAATGAGCAAGACATTGCCGTGCTGATCCACTACA
Organism: Lampris incognitus; assembly: GCF_029633865.1. NCBI lineage: Eukaryota > Metazoa > Chordata > Actinopteri > Lampriformes > Lampridae > Lampris > Lampris incognitus. The sequence goes on from NC_079220.1 coordinate 1,085,723, forward strand.
TCAGGATCTACAGCAACGACATCAGGATGTCATTCGGACTGGTCAAGTAAGGTCAAATGGCAGCAAGCAGATGGCAGGATAACAGACATACAGGACAGATCCAAGTACCTGGGTATTCCACAGGCAAGTGGAAACCATGAAGAGGCAGCAAGGAGGTCAGCTACAGCCACTTACCCTCAGAGAGTGAGGCAGGTCCTGAGTAGCCAGCTCAATGGGAAGAATACGATCCAAGCCATCAACACATGTGCCCTACCAGTCATGAGACACCCAGCTGGAATAGTAAGCTGGTCAAAGGAGGAGATAAAGGCCACAGATAACAGGACACAGCAACTCCTCATAATGCACGGAAGGTACCACCTGAATTCCAGCAGCCTGAGACTGAACAAGAAGCGAAAAGATGGGGGCTGAGGGTTAGTGAGTGTCAGGGCCACTATCCAGGATGAAACAAGGAACATCCATGAGTACATCAGAAAGAGGCCCCCAGGAGGAACTGCTGAGTGAGGACCTCAGGCAGCAGAAGCCAGAGAGAGTAGAGGAAGAAGAAGAGATGGTATCATGGAAGATCAAGCCTCATCCATGGGATGTACCATCAACAGATAGAAGACATAGATGATACTGAGAAATCCCATCAGTGGCTAGAAAACACTGGACTGAAAGACAGCGCAAAGGCTCTGATCATAGCAGCACAAGAACAAGCACTCAGGGCCTGGTCGATTGAGGCAGGGGTCTACCACACCAGACAAGACCCAAGATGCAGGCTGTGCAAAGATGCCCCTGAGACAGTCCAGCATTTAATAGCAGGGTGTAAGCTGCTAGCTGGGAACGCGTACACTGAAAAGGCATAACCAAGTGGCTGGGATAGTGCACAGGAACAGCTGGGATAGTGCACAGGAACATCTGTACTGAACACAGACTGGAAGTCCCCATGTCCAAATGGGAGACACCGCCAAAGGTGGTTGAGAATGGCAGAGCTAAGATCCTGTGGGACTTCAAGTTCCAGACTGATAAGCAGATGCTGGCTAACCAACCAGACATTGTGGTGGTCGACAAGGAACAGCAGACAGCAGTAGTGACCGATGTAGCAATCCTGAGTGACATCATCAGGAAGAAAGCGCAGGAGAAGCTAGAGGAATACCAAGGGCTGAGGGAAGCACTAGATCAGATGAGGAAGGTGAAATCCACAGTAGACCAAGGGGAAATAGCAGCACTAGGGGCTGTGACCTCCAAACTAGGAGAGTGACTCCAGCAGATTCCAGGAACAACATCCGAGGTCTCTGTCCAGAAGAGTGTGGTCCTAGGAACAGCTAAGATACTGCACAGAGCCCTCATTCTCCCAGACCTCTGGTAGAGGACCTGAGCTTGAGGAAGACACACACCACCCCAAAAAGGTGAGAGGGGTATATATATAGTATATATATATGGTTATAATAAGAACATGGTGAAAGTATGAGGTTGTAAAAGAGCATCATCCCAGTATAAGACACCTCAGGGTATGAGGGGGGGGGGTCTGATCTTACCAGTCCTCACAACTGTTTGGATTGATGACTTCCGGAGAGACGATCAGAGTTTTTTTCAGCTGGATAA